>NW_011118272.1:0-552 GCF_000146605.3 Meleagris gallopavo
CAGGTATTTGTGGGAGAAAAAGGGGTATTTTCATGTAAAAACAGGTATTTGTGGGAGAAAAAGGGGTATTTTCATGTAAAAACAGGTATTTGTGGGAGAAAAAGGTGTATTTTGGTGTAAAAACAGGTATTTGTGGGAGAAAATATGTTATTTTCGGTGAAAAGCAGGTATTGGTGGTAGAAAAAGGGGAATTTTGGTGTAAAAACAGGTATTTCCTGAAAGAAAAAGGGGTATTTTGGTGTTAAAACAGGTATTTGTGGGAGAAAAAAGGGTATTTTAGTGTAAAAACAGGTATTGGTGGGAGAAAAAGGGGTATATTCGTGTAAAAACAGGTATTTGTGGGAGAAAAAGGGGTATTTTTTTGAAAAAACAGGTATTTGTGGGAGAAAAAGGGGTATTTTCGTGTAAAAACAGGTGTTTGTGGTAGAAAAAGGGGTATTTTTGTGTAAAAACAGGTATTTGTGGGAGAAAAAGGGGTATATTTGGTGTAAAAACAAATATTTGTGGGAGAAAAAGGGGTATTTTCGTGTAAAACCAGGTATTGGTGGGAGA
>NW_011118273.1:0-336 GCF_000146605.3 Meleagris gallopavo
CTGGGACCAGGATGGGAGCTGGGACCAGTATGGGAACTGGGACCAGTAAGGGAGCTGGGACCAGGATGGGAACTGGGACCAGGATGGGAGCTGGGACCAGTATGGGAGCTGGGACCAGGATGGGAACTGGGACCAGTATGGGTGCTGGGACCAGGATGGGAGCTGGGACCAGTATGGGAACTGGGACCAGGATGGGAGCTGGGACCAGTATGGGAGCTGGGACCAGTATGGGTGCTGGGACCAGTATGGGAGCTGGGACCAGTAAGGGAGCTGGGACCAGTATGGGAACTGGGACCAGTAAGGGAGCTGGGACCAGGATGGGAGCTGGGACCAGTA
>NW_011118274.1:0-756 GCF_000146605.3 Meleagris gallopavo
AAAAAAGACAGGGATCTCTTGGAAAGAGTCCAGCAGAGGGCCACAAAGATGGTGAAGGGCCTGGAGCATCTCCCCTATGAAGAAAGGGTAAGTGAACTGGGTCTGTTTAGCCTTGAGAAAAGACGACTGAGAGGGGACCTGATCCAGGTTTATAAATATCTGAGGTGGGGCGGCCATAGCGGTGAGGCCAGTCTCTTTTCAGTGGTACGTGGAGACAGGACGAGGGGAAACGGACATAAGCTGCAGCATAGGAAGTTTCACACGAATGTACGTAAGAACTTCTTCACGGTGAGGGTGACGGAGCACTGGAACAGGCTGCCCAGGGAGGTTGTGGAGTCTCCTTCTCTGGAGATATTCAAGTCTCGCCTGGACGCCTACCTGTGCGACCTGGTATAGGGAACCTTCTTTGGCAGGGGGGTTGGTCTCGATGATCTCCAGAGGTCCCTTCCAACCCCTACAATTCTGTGATTCTGTGATTCTGTGATAACCCCTGGCAAGGTCGCCTGATGCGCTCTTCTTCATTGACTCTTCTTCATCTCCCTGCTGCTCAACCGGACTGCGCATCTCACCTCAGTGTTATGATGAGGCCTATCCACCTTTTGGACACTCTCTCATTATATTTGATTTATTAGCTTCAGTTCTAATTATATTGTATTATAGTGTGTTATCTTGCATTCCGATACCATATTTAGTAAATCAATTTGTTTTTTCCTCAGATCGTTGCCGCTGTTTTTAATTATTTTTGAGTTCCCTGTT
>NW_011118275.1:0-502 GCF_000146605.3 Meleagris gallopavo
GTCCATACCACATGGCAGGCCGCCATTAACTATTCTATTATAGCATGGTTTTCATTGAGGTATTGATTATCCGCATAGAACCTATGCCTGAGAGCAGGATGGACAGTCATGGTGGCCAACTCGGCTATTTCCGGGCCATTCACCGAAACACTTTCTGCCCCAGAATCCCACAGCCTTAATAACAAAGCTAGCACACTTCCTCTAGACTTCTGCCAAAATCGCTGTACTAAATCCATCAATTCTGTTGCCATGTATGGCCGGGCTGTTACGTTCAAATGAGTCTGGACAGGGGGGCACTGATCAGGCAGCATCCCTGCCAGTCTGTCCTGTACTTTTTTGTTTCTGAGTTATAACAGGACAGACTTCTAGTGGATCTGTCAAAATTGGAGATTCGAGATCTAATTTAGATTTTTTATTTCCTTTCCCTGTATGATACGAAGTTGGGAGGATTGGCTGACACATCTGAAGGCTGTGCTGCCATTCAGCGAGACCTGGACAGGCG
>NW_011118276.1:0-2047 GCF_000146605.3 Meleagris gallopavo
TTGGAAATTTTTCTTTTTTTTTTTTTTTCTTTTCTTAATAATCACGCAAAATGGATAGCAATTCTGATAGCCAGATCAGGTGGAAAAATGCAACCATCCTGAGCCCCAGGGCTGTCTCAGTGTTTAAGTGGAATTTTCTACTTGCTGCACAATCCCCAGATGAACCATTTGCAGAAGTATCTGTGACCAAGGAACTGGGCAAGAGGTTTTGCAGGAAATAAAAAGATTTCAAAGAATGGTTGGTTACTGTCCCTGTATGCACTGATTGCTCTCCACATCTTCCCTGGGGACACCCCCTGCCTGCCCTTTGGATATGGATCAAGCCATTTGTGCAGGACATCTACAATGAATAGTTCTTTTTCTATGTGCATTATTATGAAAACACTAGTATGACATTCTCCATTTTCAGAGCGCTATGTCAAGAAGAAAAGCATTGGTCTTGAAAGATGATCACTTACAGCAGTTAAAGGAACTCTTACAAGCCACATAGAGATTGAGAGAAAACACACAGAGAGAAAAGCAGCACATGACAGAGCCAAGTTCCAAGCCATGCAGTCAAGCTGGGAGTCTCCCACACTGCAGCAAAATTCCCTGCCAACAATTCACAGGTGTACTTCATAGGAGCAGGTGAAAAAAATAAAATGCAACTGTGAGGGGGGAGAGAGGGTGATAATGGTTTGAGGCCATAATACATCCAGTCTACAGCGCCACTGTGTATGTGTTACATATTTAGGTGGTACAACTCTGAAATGGCTGGTGTGGAACATCTATGCATGTGTGCATATATACTTAAAAGACCATGTTATACAGGAATTAAGAAATGGCACAACAGGGCTGGTGATGCCCTCAAATGAAATTCATAAGCCTTCTACAGTTTTACATAGAGGCCGAGGCTGAGATTAAAGGTTGTAAAACTACTCTCTCTCATTCCAAATAACATTAAAATGAACAGAAACCATTCTCAAAATCATTTCAACAGGAATTATGGAGACAGAACATGTATGTGACAAACAGCCAACACGAAACTGAATTGGTGATCAGCACATGGTGTGACCCATGACCATGAGTGTGTTGGGTACCAGGGAGCAGTTGCTCCATAAGGGAGACACTATGTCCACGGCTGCCCCATGCTTGTGCAAGTTGCTCTGGCACTGCAAATCACCTAGATTGGAAGCATCGACTCCAACAGTGCCATGTGAACACAGCTGCCTGGTTTCACAGTGGTTGGCTGTTCCTATTCACTGCATTTTCTATAAGGTGAAGAGTCCTCCAGCGAGGGGCAAAAGCCGCAGCAGTCCATCTGCCCAGCAGGGCTGGGGCATTCAAGAGAAGTGATCCCTCCATATAACATTAATACAAACATCTTCAAGACAAAAAACTAAACCCCAATTTCAGACACTGGCTTGGGGACAAAGTTCAAATCTCACATTCAAACACAAATGTAAAAAAGAGACAAAAAAACCTCCCAAGAGCTACGAACAGAAGTCAGTGCCTAAATATTTACAAAATACCATCTGCAACATTCTTTTTTTAAAAGTTGTTTTGCACCATTTGAATTCGAAATGGTCCAAAAAGCTCTCAGACATTATTCTTCACAGATGTACTCACTCTAAGAGCAGTCTATAAACATCAAAATCTTTGTGTCTTGACTTTATGAAGAGATTACTTTAGGCAGAGGACACAGGACAAGCCTTGCTTTAGCCAATGAAGATTATGCTCTCTCTGGAAAGCGGTGAGCCTTAAATTGGTGCCGCTCTAATCCTAAACTGGAGAGGAATTCAGGGGATGCCATGACCCAGAAGAGCAAGAGGAAAAAAGCTAAGTAGAAAAAAATAAGAAATAGCACAGTAAGAAGGAGAGGAATACAAAAAGGAGAGAAAGGAGAGAGAAGGAGAGCAAGCTTGATTTACAGGAAAAAAATGATTTATTTTTATTTTCAATTTTTGGTCATTACTCTGCCATCAGACTAAAGAAAAATCACCTTTGCACTCCCTTGCAGTTCATATGTGCTTATTTTTAGAACTGTTTGACAATTATCCAAGGGTCT
>NW_011118278.1:0-981 GCF_000146605.3 Meleagris gallopavo
AATTGCAAAGAATTAAGACTTGTGTGCCTTCAAAGGTTTGTAGATGAAGGCCCTAGATGGAAAGGAAAACCTGACTAAGGATGTCTCCTTTGAAATGTGTTTCCAATTCATTGTTTCTCTTTCTCCATTAGTTAAAGCTCAGATTTAATCAAGGAATATAGATTACTCCTTATATTTAACATAAATCTCTCTTAATAGCCTCTCATTCTTCGCAATTTAAACAAAGAATAAAGTAGTCTGGGTTCTCTGTACTGACTTGGAAATGTTTATGACTTCATTTCCTTTATAAACTGGAAAGTCTTGCTTCTCCTACACCATAAATGTCTTCAATAAAATATGTTCAACTGTAAAATACAAAACACTTGCCTTTTGTACAACTTTTATTGTCATGTCTGTTTCTCTTTCTTGCTTTGATGAACACAAGAAGTCTAACCATCTGCCACAGCCTACTTTTTTGTGAGATAATAACGTAAGAGAAAAGCCAAAACTACTATTGATATGTAAACTTCTTTCTTGGGGTTATTTTGAAAGTGGGAAACATTTTGGACATTTTATTTGGTTCACATAACTAATAAATGTGTGACTGTATTCCAACTAGAGAAAGCAGTTTTAGTGATTGGATAACACATCCCTGCTGGATTCTCCTCTTCTGAAGACAGAAGCCTTTCACCAAGTTTTTGGTTTTGTTCTCTTAAATTTGGATGACAACTGCAAGATTTAAAAGATGTGACCTCGTCATGCTGTGTAGCAGCTCTGACACTGCACTGAATGCAAAATCAGGACTCGTGGGAACCAAAGCTCAGCCAACTCTAAGGAAATTTACAACGACTTCTGGCTCTGGCACACGGTCTTGTTTCTACCTTTCCACAGAATGCTCATGCTTTGGTGCTTCCTGGCTCTTTACTTATACTGTTATAATTTCTAATAGCACACAACTTATTGTCTGTTCCATTGTCACCTTCCATGTGCTGTTCAGCAGCA
>NW_011118279.1:0-402 GCF_000146605.3 Meleagris gallopavo
CAGCAACAGCCTCCAAACTAAGAAAGGGCATGTCGTGAAAACCAATCTCCATTTCTTCTCAAGGAAAACTTGTTCTCCATCTTGATATTAGTTAAGAAAGATGTTAGGCATTAAGGAGGAAGAGAAGATTTTTTTCTGAGAACATTTATTCCCCTCATCTCAGTGGTAATTTTTTTTTTCTTATAGGTGAAAATCCTCATAAAAAGGACCATATATTAACAGTTCTGTATCTTAAGTGCCTGTTATCTTGCTTATACTTAAGTGATGCCAGGAACTTTCATTATTTCTAAGGCCTCCCCTGCTGTGAAGCAGTTAATTTTGACATTGTCAGAGAGGTGACAACCCCTCTGAGCAGTGAAAGACTTTTGATTCACTGAAGCAATGGCATTACTTCACTACACA
>NW_011118281.1:0-537 GCF_000146605.3 Meleagris gallopavo
AAGATCCATCCTAATGCCTGCCTGTGCAACCTATTGTGTAGAACCTGCTTTAGCAGGGAGTTGGACTCGATGATCTCTTGAGGTGCCTTCCAATCCCTACAATTCTGTGATTCTGTGAATCATACAATTGGAGAATCTAGAAGTGCTGAATGATCGTGGAAACATCATAGCATCTACGATCTTAGAAATACAGTCAAGATACAAAGCACTGTGATAGAATGGAGGAAAAGTTACCCTTAGTTGCACAGGCAGGCATTAGGATGGATCTTGAATACCATCAGAGACGGGGACTCCACAGCCTCTCTGAGCAACCTGTTCTGCTGCTTCATTACCCTTACTGTACAGAAGTTCTTCCACATGTCTGTATGGAACTCCTTATGTTCAAGTTTCAGGCCGTTGCTCCTTGTCCTACCACTACACACCAAGAAGAGCCTGGCCCCTACCATTTGCCTCCCACCTCCCTTTAAATATTCATAAACATTCATCGGAACCCCCCTCAGTCTTCTTTTCCCCAGGCTGAACAGGTTGCTCAGAGAG
>NW_011118283.1:0-512 GCF_000146605.3 Meleagris gallopavo
ACCTTCCCCCGCTGACTCCGAATCCTTCCTCTTTTGGGCAATCCTGCATCATCAAGATCCCTATTTAATTATACCACACCATACAGCAAGCAGCCATTAGGATTAGGAAAACGGGATTTAAAAATAATGACCTTATGCTTCCTAGTGACATACAATGACCACTGATGAAGGAGCCCAGATCTTTGTGTGCTACTGCATCCTTCTGATCCCCAGTGCACAATTTTGTTTTCCCCTTGTGCTTGTGACACCGGTGAGAATATCTCCCCCGATGAGATTATTGTCTTGATCGCACTTCATACAAATCCATTTACCAAGCTCGTTATTTCCACTGGGTGCAGGGTCAGCCTCACAGTGCCCTATTCAATAAAACACTGAACACTATTTTTTATTCTGGGATCTGTGCTAACATTTTCCACCCAGGGAGCTTAGTTCCTCTTGCTCTCAGCACTGGCCAAACTCAGGAGAGACATCAGAGCAGCGTAACAAGCACAAGGGGAAAACAAAATTGTGCA
>NW_011118284.1:0-558 GCF_000146605.3 Meleagris gallopavo
GAGAACATTCTTAGTCACAGAAGCTGAGTATAGTTTTGTGGTGTATCTCTGTGGAAGTGCTTGTGAAGCCTCTACCTCTATTCAAGCGACTGAGATTATTTTCCCTCTCCTATCTTTTAGGTCTTTTCGTCTGCAATGTAGCAGAGAAAAAATCTTCAAATGTGTCAGTGTGTCATCCCTGTTAATCACAGGAGGCTCTTGCACTATCACAAAGTATGCTGGTTTGGTCCTCAGGGTCTCCACTCATTCTTGTACTCAGCTTCTGTGACTAAGAATGTTCTCAACAGTAGAGACAAATCCTTTCTTAAGGAGGAGCATATCACTGTGATTTTTTTAGAGACAGGATGCTGTAACACTCAGAGATTGCTTCCATGGACTGCTCATGCAGCAAGCATGAATTCCTTCCATCTCCTGTGAGAGATGATGGGCCAAGATTCATTAAAGCTAACCATTATAATTTAACATTCTCCTACCCTCATCTCTTGCTGATGCCACAGTCCTGTTAATGCAAAACCCATCTGAAAACACAATATCAAGAAGAGTTCAAACACACACATA
>NW_011118285.1:0-493 GCF_000146605.3 Meleagris gallopavo
TGCTAAAAAAAGAGAAATAAAAGTCAGAATTCAGGAAAAAAAAGCTTTTATTTAACAAAATTAAAGCTACTGTTTAAGTGTTAGTTTTAAATGGGAAGCAAAGCATGAAACCACAGGCCATTTGTGTGTGTGCAGTGTTGCAAAAGACACAAAAGAGACTGCCAAGCACAGCAAACTGAAGCTGAAGAAGTGAGTGTTCAGAAAGACCGTCCAAAACAGTACAGTGAAATCTGACTTTTATTTCTCTTTTTTTAGCACAAGGGACAAAATGATTTTTACTACTGACACCCATCACCTTCAGAAGCAGCATTTTGCCCGTGCTGTTCTGATTTACCAGTTCTCATCTGTCTTCTTCCTCAATTTTCTGTGCTAAGATCAACAAAAGCAATGAGAGTGGGTAGCAGGAGTTCAATGTTGGACAACTAGCTTTGAAATCAGATATATTTTCTTTCAGATGCTCCAAACAGCAAAAACAAAAGCTTCAGAAAAGAAT
>NW_011118286.1:0-1057 GCF_000146605.3 Meleagris gallopavo
CTTACCCCTCTTTTAAAGAGGACCTTGAATTCATTAAGTTCCTTATCGTAGTAATTATCTTTTCTAAAAAGCAAGGACAATACCGAGGCACCAGGAACAGTGTCCATGTTCATGCGCCCACCCCGATAATCCAGCAGATCTTCTATGGGCGCATTTTCAAGCCACCACAACCTTGTCGTGAGGGAATCAGAACTCCCATCATTAAACCCATTTAGAATAGCAGATGTTGGGGATACACCTCTTTTATTCTTCCTTGAGATAGCACCTGGATCTTCGGACAATACCTTATTCAGGAAAGAAGGACTGGGATAGCCACTATCGCTGTTACAGGTACGCAGAACTGCTCCTAACAGACCATCTCCATCACTGTTCCACTGGTCAGGTTTTAATAATTCAGGAAAGGAACTGAGAATCAATACGATATCATCCCAATCCACACCCTTTTTAACGAGATTAAGAAGCATTGCCTTTTCAGCGAGAAGATTTGTAGAAGTCATATGTATTCCAAGTAGAAAAGCCCACAGGCCTTAAGAAAGCTTATTTCATCATTATACATGAGCCCCACAAAAGGTCATTTTCGGCGACTAAAACTGAACACATTCTGCACCACCCTCAATCCCGCAAACAAACTTCTTAAAAATCACACAGTTAGCTAATTCATGTCGCTGTTGACAGGCGGCTTGCTAATATGAAAGAATAGCTACTCTTCTGGCGCAGAGCCCTTTCCATGAAAAATCGCCTCACCCGTATGCTCCAAGTAGCAGGTCTTGTGACCAGTGATCCAAATTCTGAAAACACCAGTTCTACGCCTGTGAATACGGCGTTGGATTCTGATCCTATTACGTTTGCTGACTTTGATGGTGCCAGCAAAGATCATCAGGTCATCAAGGATCCAGTTGTCCTGAATGGGGATGACAGCCTCAAGATTGATGAAGGAGCAGATGTTAAACTAATTTATGAAGAAGCAGCCATTGTTGATGGCCCCTATCCTATTGAGCGACTAGCCAAGGTTCTAGCAGGGCTGTCCCAGATGGACGTAGCTTCGCGGCGCGTGGCT
>NW_011118288.1:0-871 GCF_000146605.3 Meleagris gallopavo
CCAGCTTTGGGAAAATCAGCAGGCATTCAGCTGAGTCTGTCCTGTGGTTCTTCCGAGGACAGACACCTGCTTCAGCCACCGCGGCTGGACTTTCTGCACTTGTTGTGGCTTCCTGCCGCTGTCCTTATTGCAGGTCAGCAGGCCGTGTTCCCACTGGCACTCTATTCATTGCAAAGCACTGGAACCCTTCCTCTAAGTGAAGGACAGCAGGGGCACAGCTCCAGATGGCACGGAGACGTTGCAGGCACAGGGGCAGCAGCCTCCCGTGCTGCCTTCCAGGTGTACAGCCATGTGTGTCGCAGCCCAGATCCACGCGCCTGAAGGATGGAAGAAGAAAAAGGGAGCGGGGGCATTCCAGCTTTTGGTCAAATAACACATTCACTGCCTTCTAGAGAAGCGATGCCTTGTGCAGACCATTAGTGCACCTAATCCAGAGGGGATGGGAGCGTTGTGATTGGAAGGGCTTTCAGTTTTCAGAGAAAGTTCTAGATCAGCTGCAGCACACCTTCCCAGGGCGACAGCAAAGGCAACATCCAGTCCCTTGAGCAGGAGAGCTGTCAGTGAAGCTCAGCAGTCTGTTGAGGATCAATCTGTTGCTTTGTGCCCCATTCCTCAGATCGTGTGGGAGAAGGTGAAGCTTTTATTTTCTTCTTCACGTTGTAGTGAATTTACAGAATATTTATCTTGTCTAAATATTCTGTATAATGTCATCATTTGATTAAACCCTTGAGTGCACTGGGACTCACTAGTGGTATCAGCTGTTTTATGTTCAAATGGACTTTGCTGCTCCGCCTTGCTAAGCCATGTTGGTCTTTTGTGTTACTGCTTTTTTCTTTTTTTTTCCAAGTACATGACATGTGTTACGTATGGA
>NW_011118288.1:21325-21821 GCF_000146605.3 Meleagris gallopavo
CGTACACTGACCAGGATGTCCTCTGGCCGGGCGGGAGCAGCAGCCTAGGGAGAAACAAGACAGCAAGACTGATGCACAGGGAAACATTCCTGAGCAGCTTCTTCCTCCACGCATCCTTGCATCCCCTCTGCCACTGCCGAGCCTTAACCCAAAGGCAGAGCCCCAGTGCTGTCAAAGAAAGTTCAGACTCCCTTCAAGGTTACCAAGGGCCTTCGGTGTTTTAGAGAACACAGCGCTAACTGACAAAATCCTTCACACCACAGAGAAATCCCAGCAGGGCGGAATCACAGAGCATGACGTGAACGCCGCCGTGCCTCTAATGAGCACTGGAAGGCTACTGCAGGAATCCTGCAGGCAGCTCCTGGCTTCCAGGGACAGAGAAGGCCTGTGGAACGTTGGAGTCTTCCAGCGTTTCCCCAAGAGAAACGTAAAACTTCCAGTTCACTACGACTGGGGATCCACGACAGCTTCAGCCACGGTCCTTACCACAGCTGCA
>NW_011118289.1:0-436 GCF_000146605.3 Meleagris gallopavo
GTCCTCCTCTTACTGTTGATATATTTGTAAGAGAATTTCTTGTTCATTTTTACCTCAGCAGCCACGTTGAGTTCAAGCTGGGCTTTTGCCTTTCTGATTTTCTCTCTGCACATCTTAACGACTAATTTGTATTCTTTCTGAGTTGCCCGTCTGTTCTTCCACAGGAGGTAGATTCTCTTTTTCTCTTTTTCTCCCAGAGCCTCAAGAATAGCTCCCTATTCATCCATGCTGGTCTTCTTCCCCACTGGCTCATTTTGTAGCTCTGGGGGACAGCTTGCTCCTGCGCCTTTAAGACTTCTTCTTAAAGAGTGACCAGCTTGGACACCTTTACTCTCTAAGACTGTATCCCAGGAGATTCCCTGACTCCCCCTATTAGTCTTCTGAACAATTCAAAGTCCTCCTTCTGGAAGTCCAAGGTAGCAGTTTTGCTTCTCCC
>NW_011118289.1:2769-6476 GCF_000146605.3 Meleagris gallopavo
GATGGGGAAAGGGGGGGGGAGGGAAGCGCATAATAGGTGCTTAATCAGGAGTGTCCATAATAGACAGAGATAAATTAGGAAGACTGAATGGTATCAAGAAAAAAATCTGTTAAGTAGATTCTGTTAAGTAGATTCAGAAATAATGAGACAGTAAAGTGAAATCCTTTGTGGCTAATTTCTTACCAGCTGCATCTCTGGTTTAAGAAAGACAGTGATAAAAATGATATTCATTACTTGTTTCATACAAGACTTTCTTGCAGAGTCAATCACCATCTGGAGACATAACTAGCTTGCAGGAAAAGCTCTACCGTTGTGAATAATATCAGAAATAGCAGAAGATACCTATGTTAAGTCTTTTAACATTTGAGAACCACAAGAAATTAGAAAATACAGTACAAACTTCTGTAATGCAGAAATAAAGTTGAATAAGAGAACTACAAAATCTTTCAGAGTAAGCAGAAAAACATTAGATTTACTTGTTAAAACTTCATGGTCACACTCCTCAATAAAATGAGAATAAGTTGTTCCATAACAAGTATTAGAAGTGAGGTGTACTCAGCTTTGACCTATTTTTACCCCAGCAAAAATACACATTGCTTTGAAGTTATATTCCTAATTAAGTAATATTATTTATTTTCACTGCTTTGTGATTATATGTTTATGTGACTATCAGTGATGTATTAGCTGAGTGGTGTTCTATAGTAGAGTGAGCAAAATGTTCACCATTTGTCATATGTGGCTCATTTCCACAAAAGGAGGAGTGATGTATGATCAACTAAGTGTTTTATTTTTGCAATGTTCTTTTTCTTGATTTTTTAAATACACTTAGAAAACTTAATTTAAAGAAAAAGAGTCCTGATCATAGACTGAAGCATGAGATTTCAGTCATAAATGTTTTAAATGATCCCAGAGTTGATTGTAAGAAAGTTTGGGGGAAACTTTGTCACTTAAGATATTTAACAATACTTTAAAAATCCCTTTTGCATTTGAAACCACAGTCTCAACCACAGTCCTCATCCATGTTCTTCAGGTAGTGCTTCATGTATTATGAATGTGGGATATTAAACACTTTGGATATAATATCAGAGATTGTGAATATCTTCGATGATTATGTTCTGTACTAGGAACCAGAAGTCGATTAAAGATTTAGTTTACCTTTAGTAGTGAACATTAAGAAGCTGTTACTCAAATACTATTTAAACAGGAATTGAAAAGTATAGGCAAATCATTACATATCACAAGCTAATTTTCTAATGAAGGCTTAGCTCGTGATAGATTACTTAAGTGTCTCAAAGGTTTTAGTTTTGTGCTCAATAATTCAGAGGTAAGAGTGAGTTTATGTCGATTCATAATTTGTTACCATCAGCTTTTTCCCAGATAGACAATCTTGTAGTGTTTTATATATTTTCTTTCAAGTTCTGTTCTTCACATTTACACAGGAAAGGAAAAGTGCCACTGAATTTTCTGCTAGAATCACTTGAGAGCATGAAAATATATATTTTTATTTATTTATTTTCCTTTCCTCCTTTCAATTGTTTTGAGATCCTCATCTTGCAAAAATCTGGCTCTATTCTACAGGAAGCAATTATTTTATCATCTTCATTTTATCATCTTTCATATAAAACATTGGGTGGGCCAGGGTGTGGAAAATAGGAAATTTATATTTCACATTAACTTACAACTTAATAATTTTTATTAATTATTCCATAGATTTAGTAGAGTTAATGAAGTCTCATAAACTTGAATCGACTGTGCTCAAGACCACAAAAATTGTGAATTTGGAAAAATATACAGAAACAGAAATTGTTTGGAGTTATTTTTAAGCATTCAAAAAAGAAAGGGACTGTATCAGTACCTAGTCTATGTTACAGTGTTCTTATTACTTCCACGTCACATTTTATGACATAAATTATCCTTTGTGTGTGCATGTGTATACACATGTATGGCAAACAAAAGGGGATTCCAGCAGACCATTGGGAGATTAAGGGTATGTCATGTCGTTCCGTAGAAGTGATCTCTTATTCTTGCATTGATTTTCAGTTTTCAAAACTGAATAGGATCACATGATTCTTTAAATGTTTTTAATATTTTCAGCCCTCATTTGCTCTCTGTGCAATGTCAAATATTATTTCATTGATTCTCAGTCAAACATATAGATAAGGTTTCATTTAGAGTTTTTATGTTTTTGTCTGTTTTTTCCCCCTCAGCTGGTAAATATTTCTCATGAAAGAATTAATTTAATTTCTTCATTTCTCTGTGAGGATGACTGAGCCCTCGAACAGTTTTCCCAATAGGCTGTTTCTGAATATTTCTCTGGAAGTATTCAAAACTGCCTGGATATGATCCTGGACAATGTGCTCTAGGTTGAGCTGCTGGGGTTTTGAGGGCATGTTACTTGGTTAACAATGAATAAAGAGACCACATTACTCCAATTTTTCTTGTTTTTTTGATAAAATAGTAACAATATTTTTGTGTCTATTGCATGGAGTGGATGCTTCCATGTTTTTTTTCATTAACAATCAGTCTTAGTAGCATTATCGTGTTACAATAACTAAATTGGCATATTGTCTTCTCTGCCTGGTACATACACTTTTCTATGTCTTGCCTATTTTATAATTAACTTTTACTTTATTGATCACTGTGTTACAGGCCTCAAGCATTAGCTGAAGTTTATTTATATAAATACAAATAATTCATTAAGATTCCAGTTCAGGAAACTCAATGGTGTGTTATGCTTCCAGCATTTTATGGAACAGCCTGGCACACAGTGTGAGAGTTCTATTTGAGCTTCTTTTGGTATGTAGATATTTTTTATGCAGTGCCTCCTGAGGAGTATAGTATATGGGGGAACGTGTTTTTTGAAAGAGATAGAAAAAGGGGAAATGGCTTCAAGCACAGGGAAGGTAGATTTAGGTTAGATATAAGAAAAAAGTATTTTACGAGTAAGGGTGGTGAGGCACTGGAACTGGTTACCTAGTGTTGTGATTCATGTCCCATCCCTGCAGACTTTCAGGAGGAGGCTGAATAAGGCCCTAGGTAACATGATCTATCTATGGATGTCCCTGTTCATTGCAGAGGAGTTAGACTAGATGGCCTTCAGAAGTCCCTTCCAACTCTAGGGATTCTATAATTCTATGATTCTAAGAGAAAATACACCCTCCTGTCAAGTATCAGAATTTATTAATGATCTTCAGTCCTCTGATAGAGAGAATAATCTCTGGCTCATTCTCACTCTTACAACAAGTAAAGAACTACTGGAAAATAAAGACCATACTGAAAATAAATAGATAGGTAGATGGATAGATAGATAGTTACGTAGGTAGGTAGGTAGGTAGGTAGGTAGATAGATAGGTAGATAGATAGATAGATAGATAGATAGATAAAGATAGATATGTAGATAGACAAATAGATGGATAAAAAGTGAGTTTGCATTCCCTGATTCCCAGAAAGTAAAAAGTAGAATCTTTAATCTGCCACATTTCTGAATACATAGCCATTCTTCAAGTGAATGATCGGGAGATACAGCCTTCTGGATAGTGATGCTCTAAAAAATTCAAGAAGATTCTACCTATTCTGACATTTGAAAAAAAGAAAAAAAAAAGAATGGAAAATAAAGAAATTTTAAATCAAGAGATTTCCCTTTTCTTAGGAAGATAAGAAGCATACAGAGTGGAAAAGAAATTCCAAGTACTGTATCAAAGATAACA
>NW_011118290.1:0-501 GCF_000146605.3 Meleagris gallopavo
TAAAAGATGTTACTAATATGTATAAGGTGTTCTTCCTTTCCACATGGGCAATTTGCAAGGGTATGTGACAGCTTAATTCTTCAGATCAAGTGCCCTTTTCCATGTTCAATGCAGAAACAACACTTTCACTTTCCACAGGACCAGAAGGGGTTTTGAGCAAGATTGCTGTCAGTACTGAACCGGGAGGAGCTGTTGGCTCCACCGAGGGTGGAGAGAGAGGCCTTGCAGAGAGATCCGGCCAAATGAGAGAGCCGGGCGATCACCAACCACACGGAGTTTAACAAGACTATCAGGAGAAAGTTCTTTACAGAAAGGGTTCTTAAGCCCTGGAATAGGCTCCTCATGGAGGTGGCTGAGTCACCATCCCTGAACGTGTTTAAAACCTGTCTGGATGTGGTGCTCAGGGACGTGATTTAGCAGAGGGTTGTTTGAGTTAGGCTAGCATGGTAAAGACTTGATGGTCCTGAGTGGTTCTATGATTCTATGATTCTAAGAGCAAGT
>NW_011118291.1:0-662 GCF_000146605.3 Meleagris gallopavo
CATGCCTGCAGGTCGACTCTAGAGGATCCTGAAGCCCTCTCTTTAGGCCATGTAATCTAAAGGAAAGGACAAAAGGCTCATAGTTACAGACGAGAATGCAACGATTAACTTCAGCAGAGAAAGATCCCTCCTTGCGGGACTGTCAGATTGATATCTTCCTTAAGTTAGCATCTTTTCTACTCTTACTGCAACTTACTGTGTTATTTTGAGCCCATTTCCAATCTCCTTTGGATTTACTCATGTATTCCAAAAACTTCACACTGTCCACCAGTATGGCTAGCAAACATACCATGTAGTGCTTCAAGCTGTTAACAGAGAGGAGTACTAAAAAGGAAGAATCTCTGTGTTTGACTCTTTTTCCTCATTTTCCACTCAGTTATGAGTACAGCTGCTGCCTGAATTCAATATTCAAAGGTTAAAAAAAAAAAAAGCAACATATCACACCTTTAACATTCTATTTTATCTACCTGGCTTCTGCTTGAGTCATAGGGAAGTGGACATTTTCCCTAAAATTCAATTTACCACTGGAAAAGAAGAGAGTTTACGCCCACTGCTCTCATTTATTTGCTCAGACTGAGTTCACCTTCAGAGGAAACGTACCTTCCCGCAGGGCGCCAGCAGAGGGCCGCGCACGCCGAGGCCGCGCGTCCTTCCCGGGCGCA
>NW_011118292.1:0-849 GCF_000146605.3 Meleagris gallopavo
GATCTCCAGAGAGATCCTTCCCCACTGGCAGTCAGCTCTTAAATGGGTCTAGGAGAGGTGGAGCCAGGCTCCACCCTTCCTGCAGCACAGGTGAATTGCCTTCACCTGTGCTCCTGTGGCTGACTCATTGCTCGCCTCAGGTGATCAATCAAAGGTTCAGGCCGTGATTCAGCAGCCCCATACACCTGGGATTCCTTTCCAGGTTTTGTCTTAGTGCTACTAATACATTGAAATAGCTATTTCCATAGATTCCAGCATTGGTAACATTAAATCCTGTTAATTCACGTTCAATCGTCCTATCCGTTCAGTGGCCGATTGAAGACTCAAACAGAAGTCAGTTTGACCTGCCTTATTCGCCCAAGTCACCCACAGGTTCCCTGGCTGCGACGCCTGAAGCACTGCCTGATCGCTGAGGCGGCAGCCCACCAGTATCAGCAGAAGTAGACACTGCTGCCTTAGTCCATTTCGCTGGAACCCATAGTGGACCTGTTGGGGTGAGCACACACGTGTATCCTCTCCCCATGTATTTCACCTCCGAGGGGCCCTCCCAAATCCCTGACTTAGGATTTCGGTATTTTACAAAGAATGGCTTGGTGCTGCTTTGGGAAGGTACCCGCCCATGAGTCTGGGCGGGTGTCTCTTCCCTGTCCCCGAAGATGCATAAGTAGTTGATTGTATACAATGCCCTGGCAAGGCGCTCTTGAGGGTCCCTTACCTCCAGAAGCCTTCCTATGTACCTCTTAAGCGTTTGATTTGCCCTCTCCACCACCGCCTGACCGGTTGGAGAATTAGGCATGCCAGTGACATGTTGCACCCCCCATTTCTTGCAAAATTGTTGAAAACTACTGC
>NW_011118293.1:0-528 GCF_000146605.3 Meleagris gallopavo
GTTAGACTTGGTGAGAAGAGCTGCACAAGACTCAGGGAAGGATCTGTCGAATCAGCTCTCCAGCCTGGCACAGGAGCAGAGCCACAGGGCTGCCATGAGCTGCAGGACTGCCCTGCTATCATTTGGGTCGTGACGCTGAAACCAGGTGGCTGGCAAAGTCCCATCTTGCTGACTTATCCATAGAAGCCCAGGGAACGAGAGACAGGCTCTGGGCTCAGGAGGGCTTGGGATACTGGTCCAGGAAAAGTGCACAGCTCACAATTGTTGCTCAGCATCCTCAGAGGACCACTACTCGCCATCAAGATGCTGTGAAGCCCAGTGCACCAAGCAGTGGTGAGACAGGGAGGTCACAACGAGTCCCCCAAAAGCTGGGCAACATCTGGAGGTGGCACACGGACAGTCCAGGAAGGGTGGTGCAGTGGAATTGCCAGGTCACAGCCTGAACCAGTACGTGAGCACAGGAGTGCTGGAGCGGGGGGAGCCTTCCTCTCTCTCCATCTCAGCACCTGTATCTCAAATGAAGGCTCT
>NW_011118294.1:0-457 GCF_000146605.3 Meleagris gallopavo
CTCACCCGGGGATGGTTTCCCTTCCCAGTAAGGACATCCCTTCCATATGACTTCCAATTGGCCACAACCCTACAACATGCTTATGTTCTTAGGCATGGGCTGGATAAACTTCCAGCTTTAATTACTGGGTCTTGAAAATGGTAGCAGCTGCGGTAAGCCAGTTAGACAGTTTGATTGCTACCTGCCTGATTTCTTTGGGACAGTCCTGCTTTAGCTTAGAATGCTGTGGGATCGAGACAGTGTCCATGCAGCATATGCCAAGCTTGTTATTGGTGCTTCAAAGAATACTGGTAACTGTCTGTCGTGAATTCTTGCTCCTAGCTTGTGATGTATCCTGGGGTATTGCTAATAAGGACCGAACAGACAGCATGAAATTGAGATGTCAGCAGACCTGGAAGATGCTTTGCCAGCTGAGGAGAGCGCTCAGCTTCTGCGCACTGTCTACAAAGTAATGAAA
>NW_011118295.1:0-599 GCF_000146605.3 Meleagris gallopavo
TTTATCACATCAGTTAGTATCAGTCACTAGGGGCAGATACAAGCTAAAAACAATGACTGAAGAATGATCATGAATGCAGGTAGTTCAAGTTGAGCTCAGATAGCTGAATTAGTCTCATTCATGGGTGGAAAATCAAACTGAGAAAACAGAGCATCAGGCTGTTAACTGAATTTCTGCTAAACTTAGCTTGACATTGGTACCTAGAAAATAGCTTTTCTTTAGTGTTAAAAACTTCCTGAAGTTAATTGAATTGACAGAATGTGGTTTTTTTATTTATATTCACCATCAAGCCTTAAGAGGAATCTACAGTAAACTTAATTCAAGTATATTGCTGTAAACAAATACCAGTATGTACCAACACAAATGTTAGGGTGGTACATAAATTCTCTCTGCTGGAGGAAGGATTTAACAGTGGCCTTTAGGAAGGTACTTTTCTCTCCACCCTTCAATAACTGAAATAAAATGCATACTAACGTTTCAGCACAGGCTAATGACAAATGATTCAGTCATATCAGTTCTACTTGGGCCTTTATTTATGTTTCTTTCTTTTTTTAAAATTGGCCTAGCTATAGGCTAACATTTTCTGATACCTGATGACA
>NW_011118296.1:0-409 GCF_000146605.3 Meleagris gallopavo
ACAGGTGCCTGCATCAGATGTCTGTGGCTGAGAGGCTCTTCCAGAAGAAGAAGAAGGCAGCAGAACCTTATGCTCACACTGCAGTACAGATGCTACAGGAGCAGAAACAAACTGGAAGCTCTGGGTTCCTCCCGGGAAGGCAAAACTGCACAGAGATGCACCAGCTGTGTTTGGCAATGCCCTCCCACCCTCACATTTCCTGCTCCCCCTCCTCGTCCGATCCCACAGCTGAGCCAGGAGCTGCCCAGTGCCGCAGAGCACCGTGCAAAGCTGTGCTGGGACCTCCTCCCCTTCCTCTCCTGCAGCTCGGCGCGCAGCCTCGCCTCCTCCTCTGGCAGAGCTGCTGATCCCACGCGTGCCATCGGGATGCTCCTCTAACCCAGAGCTCCTTCCCACCCTGCCAAGAAAA
>NW_011118297.1:0-508 GCF_000146605.3 Meleagris gallopavo
CCATGAAAGTCATAGTAGCAACAGAACCAGATCTGGCATAAGAACATGCAGGAGCATTGTCCCCATCCTGCCTGGATTTTGTCACCCAAGACACAGTGCTGTTCCCATTTTCACCAAGTTAAGGAAGGTGGCACTGCTAGTGAGCCAAGGATTGGGTCGGTGGACCAGCTCCTGTGTCCAGTCCACAGCTGAGGTCTCCAGGCAATGGGTTACAGGAAGTGAGCAGACTCTTATGCTCCTCTTTGGCTTGCTTTATGCTTGCAGTGGCACTGTTTGCACCTTGTGAACTGCAGCCGTAGCTTTGGTTTCCCTCTGAACTGTCTCCTGGCATCTTAAACAAGCAACCTTCTTGGACAAAGAGTGCAGAAAAGGATGGGGCAAAATGGGCAAGGCCACATGTCTGGGTCAGTGCCATTGCTGATCAGTCTGGGTAGAGAGAGATGCATCTTGGCATTGCCTGGCAAGCGCCTGCTGCACACCAGGAAGAGAAACAGCTGTTCCTAGACTT
>NW_011118297.1:528-1203 GCF_000146605.3 Meleagris gallopavo
TTGTTCCCTGACTCAGCCAGCAGAGTGAGCTGCAGATGAGCTCTCCTGCTTTTCAGGAGAGAGAGAATCCTTGTGACTCTACTGGTGTCACTGAAAAGCTGCCCTCAAAGCTTTCTTTCCTGGCTACGGGCATCTAGATGGCCGTGAAAGTCATAGTAGCAACAGAATCAGATCTGCTGAGGTCTCCAGGCAATGGGTTACAGGAAGTGAGCAGACTCTTATGCTCCTCTTTGGCTTGCTTTATGCTTGCAGTGGCACTGTTTGCACCTTGTGAACTGCAGCCGTAGCTTTGGTTTCCCTCTGAACGGTCTCCTGGCATCTTAAACAAGCGACCTTCTTGGACAAAGAGTGCAGAAAAGGATGGGGCAAAATGGGCAAGGCCACCTGTCTGGGTCAGTGCCATTGCTGATCAGTCTGGGTAGAGAGAGATGCATCTTGGCATTGCCTGGCGAGCGCCTGCTGCACACCAGGAAGAGAAACAGCTGTTCCTAGACTTGCCGTTCCTTCTTATGTGCTCATGATAAGGACTGAGTGCATTTCCTGCAGCTTTCTCTGCAGATGTGCTCCTCAGCCTGAAATCCTCCTCGTTTGTCCTCAGCTCCTCACTGTGGCCTGTGCTCTCTGTTGCAGACTGAGACCAAGGGGAAGCCCGTGCTGGTCCGTGACGAGTCATCT
>NW_011118297.1:8976-9553 GCF_000146605.3 Meleagris gallopavo
CAGCGAGGAGAAGCGGAGCCTCTTGGAGGGGGACTTACCATCAGCCCTCCAGTCCCAGGCACCAGACAGCAGCACTGAGAGCTCTGAGTCGCTCTCTCCATGACAAGAGAGGATGAGTCCCATCTTTATTCTGGACCTCTCACGCCCTCCTGTCTTTTACATAATAATAAAAACACACTTATGCTCAATCATCGCCTTGACTGCCTGTGGAGTCTTCATTCACACAGACTGGGATGAATGCAACAAACAACAAGGCACCTCAGCTTGCAATGCTGAGGCTGTGGGGTGCATGAAGCAGAGCTCCGGGTTTCTTCCCATTTTGTCTGGCTTTGGGATGTCTGCAGCAAGCGCTCCGCTACCATTTGGTCTGGGAGCAAATAATCTCTAGCATCCTGGATGCTGTTCATGATAATCCCAAGCTTCCTGGCTGTGGCTTTGTGATGCTTTTCTGGGCATTCTGATGCATTTCAATGCTTTAACACCTCTCTCTTCCCACCGTGTCCATTCCTGGTTCCCAACCAACGAGCTGGCCGTGCAAATCATCTCCAGACCTGTCATCTTCAGAACGCAGCAGGAG
>NW_011118298.1:0-352 GCF_000146605.3 Meleagris gallopavo
ATTTGCTTCCAAGTCTTCGTTAAACAAGGAGCACGAGGGGGGGGGGTGGGATGCCAGGCCTTCTGATGTCTCTTCAGGCGTTTCCTCGGGCATGCCATGACTTATTCTCTGGTTTGATCTCGTGCAGGATATTCTTGCAGTGTGTATGACAAAATATACATATATACACCTACATACACCTATATACAGAGCGTGCGTTCCTGGGAAGGGTCATCTAGAGGATAAGTGATGTAAACTATCAGATCTTCCCCAAGTTAAGCAGAAAGACTCCCAGAAAGAACTATGACAGCGGAGATCGTGAAATAAAAAATATATTATCCATTTCTAATGCAGAAACAACATTTGATTCCCA
>NW_011118299.1:0-478 GCF_000146605.3 Meleagris gallopavo
CTCGGGCCAGCGTGTCGGCTTCATCATTTCCCGGTGACTGTAGGGGCTGATGACCAGAAACATGGTAGACACGTAGAGTCCAGTGTTTGACTGTATTCCATATGTCTGACCACATGTCCTTGCCCCAGATCGGCCGGGCATGGATAGTCCATTCTTGGGTGGCCCACTGTGCAATCCACAGAGTGAGCCCTCGGTACACAGCCCAACTATCCGTACAGGTGTTCAGGATACCATCACCGGGTTCCTTAGTTATAACCATCCACACGGCTCGCAGTTCTGCCCATTGGCTGAAGGTGGGTCAGATCTTTTACCCACCCCTGAATCGGCAGAGCGCTCTTGACTATAACTTCAGCCGTTTGAGGTATTGGCTCTATTGCCTGCAATGCCGAATAGACAGCCAATAACTGTCTTTCAATCCTACTGTATCTTTCTTCTGCTCCATGCCAGATCTGAGCCCAGAAACCAATGGGGGTCCAAA
>NW_011118300.1:0-770 GCF_000146605.3 Meleagris gallopavo
TTTATTTAAAATGAACAGCAGTATTTTTATTTATTTTATTTTTGTGAACTGCATTGAAAATACCACTTGAATGTCCCACTGTGATGAGTTTCCATGGACATAGGCAGAATGAATCAATAAGTGTCTCAGCTGATAAAATTTCAGGGTGTAAAAACTCTACATTCCTTGTTTCTGCTATTGAGAACCATGTAGATTAGTCTGACAAAACAGATAGATGACATTTTAAAACTATCTTAACATATTACAGTAATTTCACAGATGATGGTCACTTGACTTTCTGTTTGAACTTTCAGTATCTTAAAGGAAATCAGAGCTTTGTTTCTTCTCCTCCAGGGGAGGAAAATCTCATTGGGCAAAGGAAAATCGGCAACAGTTAAGACACTGTAGGGCATACAATAGGTTCAGACCCCATCCGCAGAGATTATCAGAGAAAAAAAGCTTTATTGATATGAGAAGCTACAGATCAAAACTGCCAAGGTGTGAGATGGAGCTGACTTGAAAGAGATGAATGCTTCGTGACCAGCTGCCAGAAATGCAAGAGAGGTATTAGGAGGAGAGGCTATGAATGTATGCTCCATGTGATATTTTTCTCATGAGAGAGAAGCTGTCCTAAACTTCAACACGTTGATTCATGCCTAACCACTTCAGTGCTCTTTTTCACATAGTATTTTGTTTACAGACTGACAGGCATGCTTAAGGTATAGAGTAGGCCTGCAAACCTTTAAAGCCTTGCTTTGGACTTTGACAGAACTTTTTGCATATTTGTATAT
>NW_011118301.1:0-413 GCF_000146605.3 Meleagris gallopavo
TTAGTAAAAGCTTTGTGGTCAATGGATACTGGTGCATTGAAACAGGGAGATAAAAAAATAATAATTAAAAAAAAAAATGGAGTTGTGGATGGTAATTTTACTCTGCTAAATTAGGATATGTTTCTTTTTTCTACCGAGAGTCTGATTTTTACAAGTCAGTTCCACTTACAACAAAAGGTATTTGAAAGTCAGAGGAGTGGTAATTTGCTGGGAACAGCAATGCCCTTTGATTTACTGAACTAGGTTCTACACTTAGAAATATTAATTCAAAGAGATGAAAAAACATACCAGCTTGACATGAAAGGCAAATCAACATTGAAACCATGGGATTACATAATATCCACAAGAAGAAACAATTTTCCTCAAAAAAAAAATCGTAATAACTTACGTATAATGTATGCTATACGAAGTTA
>NW_011118302.1:0-330 GCF_000146605.3 Meleagris gallopavo
ACATGCAAAATACGTTTTGGCAGGGGGCCATTGGTCAGGGGGCACCCCTGCCGGTCTATCTTGCACCTTTTTCGTTTTTTTGAGTTATAATAGGACGGAGTTGCAGGGGATCCGCCATGACTGGAACCTCTAGGTCTGATTTGGAACTCCCGTTTTCCTCTTGAACCAGGTCCGCTACTTCAGAGATATGACTATCGTCTTTTGAAATACTACGGACCTGGCCTAGAGACTGTAAAACTGGTTTTTTTCCCATCAATACATTAAGTTCTTGCTCCAATTTGTCAATCCGAGCTTTTAGGAGTCTGATTTTTCATTTTTCTAAATTACCTG
>NW_011118303.1:0-634 GCF_000146605.3 Meleagris gallopavo
GAAGCGCAGGCGAGAAGCGCAGGCAGAGAAGCGCAAGCGAAGCAGCGCAGGCAGAGAAGCGCAAGCGAAGCAGCGCAGGCAAAGAAGAGAGCATCAGGTGACCTTGCCGGGAGTTATATCTCCTCGTTGACCGCAAAGCCCCCTGGGGAAACGTAGCTGCTCTTCTCCGCTGGACAGGCACCCGGAACTTGAGCATCAGCAGTCAAAACCCCCAGTGCATTGCATGATGTTATGATGTGGAATACCGATAATGAAAAATCATGAAACCATGACATTCCACCCCTTATTCCACATCACTACATCATGCTTAATATATACAAACAAAATATAAACACACGCACTAGGAATTACTGACTGCACTCCCTCAACATCAAGTTCCCTTGCGGTACACATTGAACATCCCCGTTTTCCTGCATCACCCACCAAGTGGACCCAGGTCCCTGGGCAAAAACAGTTCCACGAAGAGGTTTGTCCTTCTCAGAGGCTGGAATAACCCAAACTGCCTTTCCCAACATATTCTTTACATGTACAACAGGGACTTTATCTCCCTCTACGGTATGTAGGGAGCTGGACTGGGTTGGACCACCACGATTGATAGATCCTCTGGTATTGACTAACCAGGTGGCTTCTGCCA
>NW_011118304.1:0-508 GCF_000146605.3 Meleagris gallopavo
TACTTGATTACTTTTACAATTAAATCTGTTTCCCAAATAAATTTTCAAATGTAGCTACTGGATATGGGCCAAAACTACTAAACTTGGTTATGAATGTTCAAGACTAAAATTTTTTTGGAAGAATCAGAAGATGGGTCTTCTAGTCAGAGCTGAGTTTTTCTAGCTCCACATGTACCTCAGTCAGCTTCACACCACCCATACATATGTTACTAAGGGATTTCTTCTTCCCCCCCTTCTCGGACATATCCTTTAAGTTTCCTTCCCATTGAACACACAGGCACCAGTGAACACTGCCCCACTATTTAAAGTTCAAAAATGGTCAAAAGAGTGTCAGGCAACGCATTTCCAAGAAACCTCCAAAAAACAGAACTTCTACATTCTCTATGCAATGCTTTCTGGTACAACACACAGAGCTGTGTGAGTTTTAGAACCACATGTATAGACTGCTTATTTCACAGAAGGACAGTAATACAACTTTTCTTCAAGTGTCTATGAGGAATACAATGCA
>NW_011118305.1:0-499 GCF_000146605.3 Meleagris gallopavo
TTAAACATCAGTTTCTGTTTTGATTTGTCTTTTGGTTTTTGGAGGTGGACATGGGCTAACGGGACAGTGCTGCTCCTGGTGTCTGTGAAATCAACACACGATCTGTTGTTGCAGGGACGGAGCCTGCGCATCCGTGGAATGGTGCTGGACATGGGGGGAAACGAAAGCCTCGCAGGTAAGAAGCTCTTGTGAGCTGTGGTGTGGGTACTGCCTCTAAACAGGGCTGCATGCAGGGCTGTGTGTGATGGAGGAGTGAGGAAAGGACACTGCAGATCTGTGCTGACTGCAGAAGTGGCACAAGGCTGTAGCAGCAGAAAGGCCAATTGGAGAAACTAGGAAGCCCAGAAAGTTTGTGGCTGACTGTGCTGAAGTCTCCCTCCAAGGAGATGCTCTTCATGTCTTTCTTGTTTTCTTTCTGTCAGAAGCTGATGCCAGCGGCCTTCCTCTGAAGCGCAGCCATGCGCAAAGGCAGAGGAGGAGCGCTGAGTGTGACATGGCA
>NW_011118306.1:0-767 GCF_000146605.3 Meleagris gallopavo
AGACTCAGGGCAAGAAGGAGCAAAAAACCTTATCACAGAATCACAGAATCGTAGGGGTTGGAAGGGGCCTCTAGAGATCATCGAGACCAACCCCCCTGCCAAAGCAGGTTCCCTACACCAGGTCGCACAGGTAGGCGTCCAGGCGAGACTTGAATATCTCCAGAGAAGGAGACTCCACAACCTCCCTGGGCAGCCTGTTCCAGTGCTCCGTCACCCTCACCGTGAAAAAGTTCTTACGCACATTCGTGCAAAACTTCCTATGCTGCAGCTTATGTCCGTTTCCCCTCGTCCTGTCTCCACGTACCACTGAAAAGAGACTGGCCTCACCGCTATGGCCGCCACACCTCAGATATTTATAAACCTGGATCAGGTCCCCTCTCAGTCGTCTTTTCTCAAGGCTAAACAGACTCAGTTCACTTAGCCTTTCTTCATAGGGGAGATGCTCCAGGCCCTTCACCATCTTTGAGGCCCTCCGCTGGACTCTTTCCAAGAGATCCCTATCTTTTTTGTATTGGGGAGCCCAGACCTGGACACAGTACTCCAGATGAGGCCTTACCAGGGCAGAGTAGAGGGGGAGGATCACCTCCCTCGACCTGCTGGACACGCTCTTCTTAATGCAGAGTGCCATTGGCCTTTTTGGCCACGAGGGCACACTGCTGGCTCATGGCCAACCTGTCGTCCACCAGGACACTCAGGTCCCTCTCTGCAGAGCTCCTCTCCAGCAGCTCATCCCCCAGCCTGTATTGGTGCATGCAATTATTCCTCCC
>NW_011118307.1:0-993 GCF_000146605.3 Meleagris gallopavo
GTGGCCCAGGGGGCTGTGTGCCGGGGCAGGGGACTCTGCCGCCTGCCAGGCTCAGCACTCAGCTGCCCGGGGAG
Organism: Meleagris gallopavo; assembly: GCF_000146605.3. NCBI lineage: Eukaryota > Metazoa > Chordata > Aves > Galliformes > Phasianidae > Meleagris > Meleagris gallopavo. Next base: position 75 of record NW_011118307.1, read on the forward strand.
CTGCCCAGGGCGCTGCGGGGAGACGTGTGGGGGGAAGGAGCCCCCGGCACCGCAGGGCAGGGCAGGGCAGGGCAGGGGTCTTCTGCTGCCACAGCTGCTGCCTGGGGCAGGGGGATCACAGCTACACTGCATGCCAGAGTGTTTCCAGGGGCACTTTGCAAGAGGAGAGATAAGGCAGGGATTTTCCTTTTCTTCTTCTTAGGGAAGGGGAAAGAGCTGTAGACAGTAATCTGAAAGGAGCTGTGAAATATGAACACATCTCTGAGAATCCTGAGTTGTACATTTCTCATTCTGCTGTTATATGAACAATCTCCTCATGTGCTTTCAGTTTCTCCTCTCCCAAAGGACAGCACCAGCTGAAATTATTGTCATTCTCTGCAGATATGAACAATGAACTTATCGAGCAAACAGGCAGCTTTCTCTAAAAGAAATTTAAAAGCTCACAAGTTGAGATGGGCATTCTGAGTGCAGACAGGGTAAAGACATCAGACATGGAAATTGCTTGGAAGACTAAAATATCCGGGCAGCTGATATAAGATTAGGGAATGAGAGGAAATAAGAGCCTGTTAAGCTTCTAGTTCTTGAGGTACGGTGAAGCTCATTAAAATAAACTCCTATAATAGACTTAAATGAACATTTTCCACACACAAACAAAAACTTCTATATAATGGTGGGTAGAGTGTCTGTGTGAATGGTCTTGACTCGTCATTATCTTCTGCACTCTGCACAGGACTCCATGCCCAGGCCCTGCAGATGCCCAACAGCAGCTCCATCAGCGAGTTCCTCCTGCTGGCGTTGGCAGACACGCGGCAGCTGCAGCTCCTGCACTTCTGGCTCTTGCTGGGCATCTACCTGGCTGCCCTCCTGGGCAACGGCCTCATCAGCACAGCCGTAGCCTGCCACCACCGCCTGCACACCC
>NW_011118308.1:0-303 GCF_000146605.3 Meleagris gallopavo
CAGTCGTCTTTTCTCAAGGCTAAACAGACCCAGTTCACTTAGCCTTTCTTCACAGAGGAGATGCTCCAGGCCCTTCACCATCTTTGTGGCCCTCCGTTGGACTCTTTCCAAGAGATCCCTGTCTTTTTTGTACTGGGGAGCCCACAGTATTCCAGATGAGGCCTTACCAGGGCAGAGTAGAGGGGGAGGATCACCTCCCTCGACCTGCTGGACATGCTCTTCTTAATGCACCCCAGAATGCCATTGGCCTTTTTGGCCACGAGGGCACACTGCTGGCTCATGGCCAACCTGTCGTCAACCAGG
>NW_011118309.1:0-592 GCF_000146605.3 Meleagris gallopavo
TGTTTGCTGGTAGTTCACAGAAAAGGGCACAGTTCTCAGTGTGGGTCTTATGACTTTCTTGACAACGGTATTACCCTGTAGGGAAGGTCTGAAACCTTTTCAATCCACGGAAGCAAGTTTTCTTGTCATGTGCAGGCTGTGCAGATTTGCTGTTCTGTGGAAGATAAAGCAGCACAAGATACTCGTGTAGATAAGCTCATCTTTTTGACAGCCCTGTCTTAGTGAGGGATTAGTCAACGTCTCTCCAAGTTGGTTTGTATTGTCTTGAATGCTGGAAGTGACCACCAAAGATGAATAGAGCCCCTAGAAAGTTTGTAGGCTAGTATAAGTGGAGTTGGGCAGCGTGCTGCCTGTTCTTCTCTGCCCTCCCTTGCAACTGTAAGAACCATCCCTGCTCCTGCTAGTGTTCTCTTCACACCTGCTCACTCGCCCTCATTGCATTAGTGGCTTGCTGGTTTCTTTTTCCTTATGTTAATTAGCTACTGGCCTATGACTGTATACCTTTTTCTCAGCCTACTCCTAGTCGTTGCTATGGATACAAGCTTACTGAACTAATGGAGACAGCTTGTTCGACAAAGAAGAATGACTCGGC
>NW_011118310.1:0-343 GCF_000146605.3 Meleagris gallopavo
TTTTTGTTTCCTCTGAAAGTGAAAGTGTGTAACTTTCACTTTGCTGAATGTAACAAACTCCAACAATTTTGCTGTAGGCAGATCTTCTGATGGCAGGAATGAATTCTAAAGCTCCTGCTTCTGTGGTTGTCATTGTGAGCACAGAAAGGCATTGTAAATAAATGCATTAAAAAAAAAAGTTGTTTCTTTTTTTGAAAAGGGCTGTTTCCTCCCCCCCCTTTTTCTTTAAATGGGGGATGGGGGACACAAGGTTGGAATAATTTGGATTCCATTGGACTCAGTGAAAATTGTCTCAGCAGTTGCAGTTTGTATTGTGGTCCTTCACTGGTGATGGCCTGTGCTC
>NW_011118311.1:0-606 GCF_000146605.3 Meleagris gallopavo
GTTAAAACTAACTGTAAGGCTTCAAGATGTTCTTGCTGCTCCTTTGTTAGTGAACTCCCCATAGTTCCGACTGCTCACCCCCCATCCGGCAGAGCGGTGCGGGCGCGCGAAACGATCTCTCCGCAGTTCAGTCGGGCGGCGCTGCCGGATGAGTCGGTGGAGCAACAGGCGCTATCGGTAGGACAGGACCCGCATACAGATTTCCAGATTACGTGACCGCTCTGTTAATATTTTAACCTCACAATCCAGTTTTTCCAGCCCCTCATCCTCACTTTCTTCCTCTATATCGTCCCTGGGGGGGGCAGACGGGATCGCTGAAGCCCCTGCCTGCGAGAGGCCGTAAGTGCGGAGTGGAACTGGTCCTCCCGAGGAGGGTATCGGAACGTAATCCCCCCCGACCTTTAAGCGCCCAGCGTCTTCGGGCAGACTTTCTAACTGGCGCAAAGCTGAGGCAGCTTCCTGCCGTTCTAACCTATACCTCCTGATACAAGTTATCACATCTCTCCAGGGCTTCATTAGTTTTTTAGCCCCTTTTGTTGTCATCAATTACCTTATACCAAAGGACATCCCCTAACTTGTGCCATTCCTTCTCTCCTAGAACATCCT
>NW_011118312.1:0-305 GCF_000146605.3 Meleagris gallopavo
CAGCAGAATTTTTATAAGGAGAGAGAGAGAGTTCCTGAGACCGATTCAAACCTAGAAAAGCTTGGAACGGCCAGGAAAGCACCCTCCAGCACCCACTGCCAGGCATAAGAGATCGCCCAACCCGGAAGCGCCAGATCCCATGACTTCTGTAATGTATAGGGATAGGTGCCTGGAATTGGAGCATTAACACTTTAACTTCCTGTACACTACATGATGTTTTGATGCGGAATACTGAAGAAACCAAAAAACAAAAAAAACATAAAAACCATGACATTCCATCCCTTATTCTACATCACTACATCATG
>NW_011118313.1:0-416 GCF_000146605.3 Meleagris gallopavo
AAAAATGAGATGAGGAAAAAACAGCTGAGAATAAAATAGGAGGAAAAAAAAGAAGATATTGAGAAAAAAATAAAAAGACGAACTGTGAAAAGGAGAAAATAGAGGGAAAAGAGAAAAGTAGAAAGAGAACAAAAAAATAAAAAGGAATTAAAAGAAGAGAGAAAACTAAAAGACGGGGGAGGCGAGAGCAGAAGCGGCCGTTTGTCGGCGCCGCCCGCGGGGCTCCGCTGTTTTGGGGCGGGGGGGGGGAGCGGAGGGTCCGCAGCCTCGGCTCCGATCCTCCCGCAGCTCCGGGCCCCCCCCGGCTGTCCGCTCCTCGCTCCTCATCCCCTCGGTGCCGTATTTCTGAACCCCGCACGGGGATGGGTTTTCCAGCAGGTAAACGCAGCCGTTCGCAAACACCGCTTCCCATTTTT
>NW_011118314.1:0-1021 GCF_000146605.3 Meleagris gallopavo
CCAGTTTCCTGACTGGCTGCAGCTTCCATCTCACGATTGCCATGATGCTGCTGACTCGAGCATGAAAATTGCAAGAAAGAAGCAAGCAATCTTACTGCACAACCTGTTTACCTTCACGAATGTCATGGTTTTATATTTTTTTGTTTTGGTTTGGTTCTCAGTATTCCGCATCAATACATCATGTAGTATACTGGGAGTTAAAGTGTTAATGCTCCAATTCCAGGCACCTATCCCTATACGTTACAGAAGTCATGGGATCTGGCCCTTCCGGGTGGGGCGGTCTCTTACTGCCTGGCAGTGGGTGCTGGAGGGTGCTTTCCTGGCCGTTCCAAGCTTTTCAGGTTTTGAATCGGTATCGGGAACTCTCTCTCTCTCCTGTTTTATTTGATTTATTAGTCTCAATTTCAATCAGATTGTATTATATTGTGTTATCTTGCATTCCGATATCATAATTAGTAAAATTAAGTTTTCCTCCATAGATTGTTGCCGCTTGTTTTTTTGTTTTCCTCCCTTCCTTCCCATTCTGTGGGCTGGGAAGGGGAGGGCAGGGGTCTACCGCCCCCCTGTCACGGGTGTAGATTGATCTCGTTAACTCCGTGACACTCAAGTAAAATTCTTTGCTGTCAATGTGTCTCGAAGCAGGATGACAGATTCTTCAAAATGTTTTATTCCAAGAGCTTTGCTGCACTATATACATGGCCATCATGTAAAGTCAAATGGCAGCCCTGTTGCTGTAGCTAGGCACTTTGCTCTGCAACCCATCTAATATTCACATGAACAAATGTTTCCTGAAAGAAATGTCATGCCTGGTTTCTACACTTGGGTAAGCAGATTTCCAGGTACAAAATGATGCTCTCCTTTGTGGGAATGAGTGCTGCAATGATGTCCCACAACTGCAACTGGCTGGAAAAGTTTGGCGGTGTTGTGTGGAAGCTGAGGATATCACTGATTAACTGGGCACTCATCTCGGACACAGTGATGTCAATCAGTTGATATTCCCATTTAAGCAGTCAAGAGCACA
>NW_011118315.1:0-739 GCF_000146605.3 Meleagris gallopavo
TGTGCCCAGCTCACACACACGCCGCAGCGGTGCTTCCAGTGGGCTCTCACAAGGTAATCTCTCGAGAAAAGCACAGAGCTCAGTCTCGGTGTGCAACACGCTCACCAGAGCACCAGCTCTGCTCACCAGCTGTGCGACAAACGCCTCCAGCCCAGCAACGATTGTGAGTGCCTGCATCACTTCTGTGCTTTCATCATAAGCAAAGAGAGCGGTCACCTCCTAGATCCAAATTTTAGGAAGCCAACACCAGGGTCACCAGTGGGGTGAACGGGGTTAATTGAATGGGGGTTAATTGAAGTAAGCAACAGCAAAGTGAAGATGACTCTCATGCAGCCCAATAAAACGCAATATGGCCTCGCAGTGGTCAGTGGAGTCCCAGAGGAACTTGTAGGAACTGGGAGTACAGCACAGCAGTATGGACCAGAGAAGTCCAGTATGGCTAAGTAACAACCAGTAAGGACCAGTATGGCCTCAGAGCGGTCACTGGAGTCCTATAGGAATCAGCAGAAACCAACAGGAAGGCACACCTGTGCCCCAGGGCCGGTGCTGGCCTCTGCCTCTGGCTTTGGGCCCCAGGCCTGGTGCCGGCCTCTCGGGCTGTGGCTGCACCTTCAGGCCCCGGGGCCGGCGTAGGGCTCCGTGGCTGTGCTTTTAGGCCCGAAGCTGGTGCCGGCCTCTTGTGCCGTGGCTTTTAGGCCCTGCAGCCGGTGTCAGCCTTTCCCGGGGACAGCGCCGGCTT
>NW_011118316.1:0-360 GCF_000146605.3 Meleagris gallopavo
TGCTGGGCAAGGGGGGAAACGGAAAGCCTGCACTGGTAAGAAGCTCTTGTGAGCTGTGGTGTGGGTACCTGCCTCTAAATGGGGCTGCATGCAGGGCAGCGTGTGATGGAGGAGAGAGGAAAGGATGCTGCAGATCTGTGCTGACTGCAGAAATGGGACAGTGTTGAATCAGCAGAAAGGCACTGGAAGAAACTATGCTTGAAGACCAGAAATTTGTGTCTGATTGTGCTCAAGTCTTCCTCCAAAGAGATGCTCTTCATGTCTTTTCTTGTTTCCTTTCTGTCAGAAGCTGATGCCAGTGGCCTTCCTCTGAAGCGCAGCCTTGCAGAAAGGCAGGAGGAGCTACAGACCATGACATGA
>NW_011118317.1:0-655 GCF_000146605.3 Meleagris gallopavo
GAAATGCTACATAGCCCCGATTTCATTCCTGACAAGCCAGACCAAGAGCATGATCCCGAGAGAGTCAGGTGTACACCAAAACATGTGGCGTACATTCACAAAGACCGCACCAGAAGGTACGCCAGCACATTTGCAGCAATGTATGGCAGAGGGGAAGAAGACCCTTATAAGTGAATTGGTTAATAAACTTCAAGACTTTGAGTTACATTTAAGCCCTCTGCGAGCTTGTGTTTCAGCCATTACAAAGGTAGCTGAAAAGCTGGACAGAATGGAAAACAAACAAGAAGATATAATAGACAAACTATCAACCGTGCCTGAAGCTGATAAATCCATGGAGGTAACGGATACATCAAATGGGGACCAGAATTCCCAAAACAGCCTATTGGAGGGGCTCATCAACTTGATTTCCTCCCAGCCGGTGGCATCTAATGTCTCAGCCATCAAAAGAAGACGTTCTCCTGCTCGAGCAAGTGACAACAGTAAGACCACATCACGTTTTGCCTTGTGGCATTACCTACGTGACCATGGAGAAGATATGAAGGAGTGGCATAAACAACCTACTCCTGTACTTCAAGCACGGGTAAGAGAGTTACAAGACAAATCAACCACCAAGGTGAACTTCTCCAAAAAGGTGATTGCTCCAGTTGCTGCAGAC
>NW_011118318.1:0-971 GCF_000146605.3 Meleagris gallopavo
CTCCTGACATTTATCACTGTCATGAGATCCCCTCTCAGCCTTCTCTTCTCCGGACTGAACAGCCCCAGCTCTCCCAGTTTCCCCTCACAGGGGAGATGCTCCAGGCCCATTATCACTTGGTGGCCCTCCACTGGACTCTCTCCAGCAGTTCCCTCTCTCTCGCGCACGGAGGGGCCCAGAACTGGACACAGCACTCCAGCTGCAGCCTCACCAGGGCACAGCAGAGGGGAGGATCACCTCCCTCAACCTGCCAGCCACGCTCTTGCCATGCACCCTGGGATCCCATTGGCCTTCTTGGCCACCAGGGCACACCGCGTGGCTCATGGACAACCTGTTGTCCACCAGGACCCCCAGGTCCTTCTCCACACAGCTCCAGCCCCTGACTGCACTCTTGCATGCAACCCTTCTTCCCCAGGTGCAAGACTCTACACTTGCTCTTGCTGATCTTCACCAGGTTCAACTTCAATCCACTTCCAGAAGAATGGCTTAATACATCTTCATTCAAAATATCATTGACCTGATGACAAACATGTGTTTTCACTGTGTCTTTGAATTACAAAAGTCAGTAGGGAGTTTAAGAAAAAGCCTATCTTGTTCACATCAAATGTTAGTTTCTTAATGAGAAAGTCAAGGATGCTCACATGCCAAAGCAATAGAAATGTTTTCGTAATACTATGCAAGTCCCAAGGTCGGTGAATTCTGAGCGGTTTGGCCAACTTCGCACAACTGAACAGACTGCCACCAGGAGAGCTGGGTGCTCCTTTGACAGAAAGGTCTTTGGCAAGTGTTCTCATCTTATAAAACACATTTACCCTAACAAATCTGAACGAACATTCATAGCTGCCTGTAAAAACAAGTTTAGAATATATCTTTAGAAAGATATATTTCCAACCAATACCAAGATGAGGCTGTTAAATTCAGCCCACAAATATTTAGCAGTCATAACAGACCAGAATTAAACACACTGAAAC
>NW_011118319.1:0-420 GCF_000146605.3 Meleagris gallopavo
CCAGGCTGCCCAGGGCCCCATCCAACCTGGCCTTGAACACCTCCAGGGATGGACGGGGCATCCACAGCCTCTCTGGGCAGCTCTTCCAGCACCTCACCACTCTCATAGGAAAGAACGTCTCTTCAAAAGGCTCATTATTTGCATACCTGACCTCCTTGGTGCATGGCAGAGAACTACAGAAAGCAACATTAAAAAAAAAGCTCATGGCAAATTGCCTGGTAGCAAACTACCCACAATTATCTGTTACCCAACATCCTGTGAACATCTGCTTTAAGAATATTCTGAAGTGCTTTGCCCCTGAGGCCATGTATTTCCTTTTGCAATTATGCAGAACGCGCTGAGATGCTCAGTTAACTCAGAACTTGTTTCACATCTCGTTGTATTTTACAGCATTTTGTATTTTACAGCACGTTCTCCATG
>NW_011118320.1:0-351 GCF_000146605.3 Meleagris gallopavo
TATTTCTCACAGCACCACCACAAGCTCTGCCCCGTGTTAGCAAAGGCGAAGCCAAAGCAGCTGAGCTCACTGTAGCTGTAAATGAGTGCAGCTCTGATGGAACTGCAGCTGCTGACGCCAGTGAAAACGTAGCTTCTGCCCACTGCCAAGCACACACAGTGTCAGAGCTGGCTGCAGGACCCAGGGGTTCCCAGGGGCAGCCCATCAGGCTCAGCTGGCTCTCCAATTCTGCAATGGATTTGGCTAACTTCTGCAGAATGAAGGGTCCGAGCAATGTCAGCAAGCCTGCAGTCCCCCCCAGGGACTGGCATGGCAACAGCAAGGCTGTGAGGAATAACAGGAGGTGGAGTT
>NW_011118321.1:0-2008 GCF_000146605.3 Meleagris gallopavo
CCATTTTCACCATGATAATCTTTCCAGCTGTAACACCAACTGTAACAGTATCATTCTGATGAAGTCAGGCTTGTTTTGAGACCTCCTAAGTTCTGTCCTAGTACTGATAAGTAAAGTGCAGAAAGAAGCAATGAACTGAGAAGGTAGTTTAGTGGGCGTGAAGTAAAGTGGCTTGTAGATACTGCATGATTTGATTCATTTAGTCTTCCTATCAGAATCTAACAGAAAAAAAACAGACTAAACAGAGTTGTAGGATTATACTGAATTGAATTTGATGTTCCCAATGTATAAAGTAACAAGAGGAAAATGTGTTCTAATGCTTACAGAAATGGGAAATTGGGAATTTCAATGTCTGTAATATACATGCTGATGTTAGAGGAACTGAAAAATTACAGATGCATAAAGGCTCAAAGAAAGACTGGAGAAGAACATTCCTGAAACTATTACTACTTTATCAAACTGATGCATTGCTCATCTGTGGCAACCTGTAGTGCCTATCTGGGCAACGTTTTGTAGGCATGTGACTCTAAGTTGTCACTTTGAAATTGAAAATCCAAATTACTCTGATAAGGAAAAAACTGTGGTAGATCTCTTGTGAGGAAGTCTGGTTAAAAAAGGTGAATGATCTATCTAAAATGAAAACTGTGCACAGTAAGATAATAAATGATTTTAATCTGCAAATTCTATTTCTCTTCCCAATTTCAGCAAAGGTCAGTGTTTCTGCACAGGAGTACAAGAAGCATTGCAAGACAGTATAGACATTAACATTGCCTGAGAGTGATTGTGGATCTCTTGGCAACAGTCAGTATGAGTGACAACACAATGAATTTCAGAGTTTAAACGGTATTAATAAATTTATTCAGTGGATGGATTGTAATACTTAGAATTGTGCAAATTGTTATCTTCTTTGCCTGGAAAAGCAAGATGTGAAATTAAAACTTGCAGGCCAGATTTTCAACAAAAGCCCTAACAATCCTAATTCCTAGTTAGTTTCAGTTTTGATGCTGGGAGATTTGTTCTGATGTCTTGACCTCGTTAGGGAGAGTGAGTTTGAAAGCGTAGAATCTCATGGATCACTTGGCAAATATGAGTCCAACAGATAATTGTATACAAGGGGTCTAAGCTGACTCTGTACTCGGAGACAGACCCCCTGGTACCTGAGATATAGTATTTTTACTTTTATTATGTTTCAGTGAAGTCCTATGAATTATATCCTTTATATCCTTTGATATCAGCAATAGCACCCATGTCTCAGACTCTTATTCATTCCCATAGTTCTGTCTGCTGTAACAGATGGGCAAAGGTTTCAGGAAGCCCTTTGTTTGGCCCATGCAGATCTTGAGGTCTTCTGCTGTGTTGTTCAGAAGGGGACCAGACACACCCTTGTGTGCAGAAACTTATGTGAACTCCTGACTAATTTAGCATGGTTTGTACTTGTATTCACAGGGAAGGGATGAATGTCTGAGCTAATTTCATGCAGTTTCTTGGAGACTTAAATTTTGACAATGTGCATTACACACAGCTGTGATGTCTCATCAAAGCTGTTCCCTGCTCCCTGTGCTGTATAAACCAATCTCTGCTATTCTTCCCTCAATTCCCCAATCATCTTCCTCCTTTCTGCTGCTACAGAGCAGTGTGATGTGCTAATAAACTAATTAACACATCTTTGTAATTAACCTGGCCTTCTCTCTAACCTGACTATTCACACCAGGAGGAGAGATGTTAGGTGGATCAATTTGCAGCAATCTGAGTCTGTTTACAAGCATACGGACAGTTTAAAACAAATAGTATGTTAACAAGGCCTCAGTAGAGGAACAAATTTTGCTACCAGCTACTGAGGTGGTAAAAAAAAAAAAAATCACATTTTTACTAGAATATTATTTATTCTGTACTTTCTAATGTCCAACCTGGGAAAAGATAAAGAGGGTTTGTTAGAAAAGAGATGGAAAACATGCTGCTGGCTAGAAAAAAATAGGAGGCAAAGATTATTCTGAAGCAGTCACCTCCT
>NW_011118322.1:0-379 GCF_000146605.3 Meleagris gallopavo
GCACTCTTCTCTCCCTGCTCCACAGCAGCATCTGGCAAACAGCTGCTGGGTGCCTGCAGCACCGTGCCAGTCCAGAAAGGAACCGTGTGCGGAACTGTCTGCAGAAGGGAAGGGGCTGGAAGGGGACGGAAGATCTGAAGCCCTTTCTTTGGGATAGCCCCGTAGGAGGCTTATGGAGCAGATTGTGCTGAGCCTTTGGCAAGGCACTGCTTCTAGGCACAGCTGTAAGGAGAAAAATTCCCATCGTGTGTTGTCATCTCGCTCTTCCTTAGGGACCTGCAGCGACTGGAAGGGGCTCAGCTGGCGCCGTGGCACCCCAGACCTGGGTCGAAAGTTGCAAAGCTGGAGAGGTGGGCAGCTGGCTGGCACCCAGGCTGCT
>NW_011118323.1:0-421 GCF_000146605.3 Meleagris gallopavo
CCTGAGTGGAAGAAGCAAAGCAATAAGTAGGATTGCTACCCTGGACTTTAGGAGAGCCAACTTCGATCTCTTCCGGGACCTACTTGGAGCTATCCCGTGGGCTCGGGTGTTAGAAGGTAAGGGGGCCTCTGAGAGCTGGTCAGCATTTAAACAGCTCTTCTTCCAAGCTCAGGATCGGTGCGTCCCTGTGAGCGAGAAATCGGGAAAAGGTGGCAGGAGACCTTTTGTGGATGAGCAAGGAGCTCATGCGCAAGCTCAAAGGAAAGAAGAAGGTCCATGAAATGTGGAAAAAGGGTCTGTTCGCTTGGGAAGAATATAGGAATGTAGTCAGGGCCTGCAGGGATGCAACGAGGAAGGCTAAAGCCCGTCTGGAATTGAATCTAGCTAAAGTGATAAAGGATAATAAAAAAGGCTTACTTCA
>NW_011118324.1:0-597 GCF_000146605.3 Meleagris gallopavo
GGTCAAGTCCCTGGTGAGGAGAAAAAAGGTGACAGCACACCTCTTAGGAAGGATAGAAAGTGTGACGCGGGGAACTACCAGCATGTCAGTCTCACCTCTGTGCTGGTCACGGATCATGGAGCAGATCATCCTGGAAGTGACTCTCAAGCACACATTCCAGTGCGTCACCACCCTGTGCGTGAAAAGCTGCCTCCTAATAACCAACCTAGACCTCCCCTGTCTCACTTGAAAACCATTTCCCCTTGTCCTATCGCTATCCACCCTCCTAAACAGTCGTTGCCCCCTCCTGCTTATGCGCTCCCTTCGAGTCTTGGAAGGCTGTCATGAGCTATCTCCAGAGCTTTCTCTTCTCCCACAGAAACAATCCCAGTTCCCTCAACATTTCTTTCTAAGAGAGGTGCTCCAGCCCTCTGATCATCTTCGTGGCCCTTCTCTGGACCTGCTCCAAAAGCTCCACATCATTCCTGTGCTGGAGCCCCCAGGCCTGGACGCAGTGCTGCACATGGGGCGAGCACACGAGAGCCGAGTCGAGGGGGACGAATCACCTCCCTCCTCCCTGCTGGTCGCTCCTCTTTGTAATGCAGCCCAGGATACAGT
>NW_011118325.1:0-777 GCF_000146605.3 Meleagris gallopavo
TGCTGGGGGCAGGGCCCCTCTATTTGTTACCTTCACTGTCTGCAGCAACTGGAGCAATCACCTTTTTAGAGAAGTTCACCTTGGTGGTTGATTTGTCTTGTAACTCTCTTACCCGTGCTTGAAGTACAGGAGTAGGTTGTTTATGCCACTCCTTCATATCTTCTCCATGGTCACGTAGGTAATGCCACAAGGCAAAACGTGATGTGGTCTTACTGTTGTCACTTGCTCGAGCAGGAGAACGTCTTCTTTTGATAGCTGAGACATTAGATGCCACCGGCTGGGAGGAAATCAAGTTCATCAGCCCCTCCAATAGGCTGTTTTGGGGATTCTGGTCCCCATTTGATGTATCCGTTACCTCCATGGATTTATCAGCTTCAGGCACGGTTGATAGTTTGTCTATTATATCTTCTTGTTTGTTCTCCATTCTGTCCAGCTTTTCAGCTACTTTTGTAATGGCTGAAACACAAGCTCGCAGAGGGCTTAAATGTAACTCAAAGTCTTGAAGTTTATTAACCAATTCACTTATAAGGGGTCTTCTTTCCCCTCTGCCATACATTGCTGCAAATGTGCTGGCGTACCTTTCTGGTGCGGTCTTTGTGAATGTACGCCACATGTTTGGTGTACACCTGACTCTCTCGGGATCATGCTCTGGTCTGGCTCGTCAGGATGAAATCGGGCTATGTAAGCTATTTCCACCACAGCATATTCTCTTAAATACAGTATGCCTTACTTTCCCGTGTAGAACCTTGCCGAAACGGCACACAGGGGATAGGAAAA
>NW_011118326.1:0-410 GCF_000146605.3 Meleagris gallopavo
TCATCTGTTACCAGTCATCACCTGAAACTTTGACATCCAACGTAGATAGGAAATATTTTAAATTAGGTGTGAGCATCTCTCTACGAAAACATGAATTCTGTACACTGTTACACACAACACGCAAGGTAAATCACCAGCTGGCAAAAGCCACTGGTAACAAAAGACAGGCTGAAACTGGCAAGTTGAGACTGAGCACGACACTCTTCCTTCACAACGATGGCTCTGTTCTCCAAGTGACAGCTCAGCCACCCCATCTGACTGCTGGCATTAATTCTGACCTAGGAACTGTCGTTCTGCTTCCATTACTCTGTCCCAGGTCTATACAAAACAGGCTGACCTCTGCTGCTCTCCCAGTCAAAGCAGTCAGTATCTACGTGAATCTGAGAACGCAGGAACCAGAGCAAACTCAC
>NW_011118327.1:0-307 GCF_000146605.3 Meleagris gallopavo
CTCCTCGTCACCTCTTCAATGGCGGTGGCACCGCGCTGCGGTTGTGCCACCATGGCAGGGGGGACGGCGTGGGACAGTCATGGACAGGCAGGGTGACAGCGTCACCCGGCTCCAGGAGCTGCAGGACGCTGATGGGGCTTTCGAGGTAGACGGGTTGCTACGGCCCCAGGTTCCACTGGGTTCCCAGGGTTTGCACTTGGGCCGGAGGAAACCCAGGCATCCGTACAGACTGGAAGGAGCGGTCCTTGAGAGCAGCCCTGCGGAGAAGGACCTGGGGGTCCTGATGGATGAAAAGCTGAACGTGAGC
>NW_011118329.1:0-954 GCF_000146605.3 Meleagris gallopavo
GAACAAGGGAAAATGGAGGTGAAATCTAAGGAAAATGTCTTGTACAGTGAGGGTGCTGAGGCAGTGGCACAGGTTGCCAGAGACATGGTGGATGTGCTGGCCCTTTCAAGGTGAGCCTGGCTCAGACTCTGAGCAACTTGATCTAGCTGTGGATGGTCAGCATGGGCAGTCGGATCACATCGCAAACCTACCTGCATACAAGCAGCGCACCAACATGGGGTGCGTGATGTTCATTACCCTGCTGTACAGATCTCACACCACTGATTGGAGGAGCCCTGGCAATCCTTCAACTCCATCAGGCTGCAAAATGAAATCAGAAGAGACGCAGAACATAATTTAAAACACAACAAGGATGCACGCAATGCCCTTAAAAAACACCGCATGGATGCAATTAGCACATAGCCCTATTAATGACAGCCATCCAGCTTGAGATCCTCCAGAAAAGCAGAGCTCACAGCTCTGAAATCAAGCAGGAATCACTCACCCCATTCTAAGGGCTCACCCCACACCCCAAAGGAAGCAGTCTCCAGATTCACATGCTGCTCTTACACCTAGCAGCCCTTCAGTGCACTTGCGATCCCCCAAAAAGAGAAGATCACAGCCCTGAAAGAAAAAGAGAAACCACTTACCCCATTCCAAGGACCAATACTCCTCCACACGCTCAAGTGAAGGAAGCAGCTTCCAGGTCCAAATACCTACCAGCCCTTAAGTACGCTCAGGGTTCCCTGCTAAAAAACAGAGAGAGCAGCTCCACAATGGAGGAGAAAAAAAAAAATAAAAAAAATATCACTCACTCCATCACCAAAGAACAAGGCATACTCCAAAGGAAGCACTCCCCAGGTTCAGATGCTGCCCCTACTCTTCCCAGCCCTTCAATGGGATCAGGGAGGGGTGGAGCCTGGCTCTGCCCCACTCCGCAGCCAAACTGCCCCCAGCTGTGCTCGCAGGGCTGCA
>NW_011118330.1:0-757 GCF_000146605.3 Meleagris gallopavo
CATAGGAGGCTTATGGAGCAGATTGTGCTGAGCCTTTGGCAAGGCACTGCTTCTAGGCACAGCTGTAAGGAGAAACATTCCCATCGTGTGTTGTCACCTCGCTCTTCCTTAGGGACCTGCAGCGACTGGAAGGGGCTCAGCTGGCGCCGTGGCACCCAGACCTGGGTCGAAAGTTGCAAAGCTGGAGAGGTGGGCAGCTGGCTGGCACCCAGGCTGCTCGTGGAGTAGAAATCAGCGGGCAGCGAAAAGCTGAACCCTTCCTCAACTACCACAACCGCATGTGAGCAGAGAGAGTGAGATGAAGGCTGGTGACTTACTTCTGGCATCCGGCCCGGGCTCAGGAACAGGACTCTGCTTGGGAAATCCACCAGGAGGACCTGCAGGCACAAATGTGATCAGACGCAGGCGAGGAGAGCTTCCACTGCACTAACTTTTCTGCCTTCAAGGAAGCAGACACTCGCAACTTACCTCTGGGTTTCCCCTGAGGCACAAAAGCAGCCTTCAGCCAGCCGTCTGCATAGCCAGGATTGGGAGCACCGTCATCTGGAATCAAGAACAGCAGAGGGATGTTCCCACGGCACGCTGTGATCTCCTCGCTCGGAGACGGGGCAGGGCTCAGCTCGTGGGATGGCAGACTCGGGCCGCGACTGCCCAAGCTACAGGCGACCTGGAGCCCGGCACTCGGCAGCTTTCCCAAGCTCTCCAGGCCACGTGCAACACCCCTCCGGGACCGCGTGGGAGAGCACGCGAGAAAGAC
>NW_011118330.1:8963-9509 GCF_000146605.3 Meleagris gallopavo
GAGGATAAAACACAGATGTTCCATACACAAAAGCAAAGAGGAAGGGTGTGAGGGTGTTTCCCCACTGAGAAGTAAGATTTCAGAAAAGGACACCGACAGAGAACCCAGAGGGATACGGAGGCAAACGTAACAGTAACTGCTACAAACCAATGGTACAGAGAGAGAATTCACTGCCAGGAGTAGCTCACAGTCCAGTGATAAAAATTCTCAGCACTGGCTGCAAGGTTGTGTTTTCATTAAAAACAGTATTTAAAAACAGTCTGGAAGTTTTGAGCTAACTATTATAAATATTATTGGGGGGGGATTGCCAAATGCTGCTGCAAACAATGTGGGGGCAGAAGAGCCCTGGCACGGGAGGTATCTTTATGCCAATCTGCACACCTGCACAGCAGGCCCTGCTGGCCCTGCTTCACCCCTCCGTGGGAACTGCCCCTGCTGGAGTCTCTTCTGGCCGCAGTGAGCCAGGGCGATTCCCCTCCATCTGCCCGTGCCCTGCTGCTGCCCATCCCCACGGCAATTCACGGCCCTGGGCAGCGCAGGCGAGCT
>NW_011118331.1:0-370 GCF_000146605.3 Meleagris gallopavo
CCAATAATTACAATGCATGGTTTTAAAATTGATTGAATAAATAGTCTATAATATGAACAGTCCTGGTGAATGATGTGGGAAGACATCCCAGAAGTTTTCAACAGAAATACTTAAAGGCAGCCTTTCCAGGTTTCTTTGAGAACTTTTCAACGCAAGGAATTTTAAGTGCAAAGATTTCTTAGACTTCAGATTGGCAGTGTTTCTATCTAAGCTGGCAGCCTTTAAACCCGTACCTAAACTGAAGCTTGCTCATCTAAGTGGAGGCACCTTAGCTATGTTCTAAATCTGCATGGAAAATGAGTTTCCCGTTCACTAGTCCTTTCTGACTCGCTACGTGTTCAATTTCATAGGAAGAAAAACTTGATGTCTC
>NW_011118332.1:0-628 GCF_000146605.3 Meleagris gallopavo
CCAGGGGGGCCTGGATGGGGCTGGGGAGGCGCTAGGAAGGAAATATGGGGGTTCAGTGGGAGTGCTGGGGGGGATACGGGGTGCTGTTGGGGACTCCGGGGAACCTGTGAGATCCCAGGCTGGCTGTGTGGGAGGGCTGCTGTGTTTGAGAAGGTCCTTGAGGGGCTCTGTGGGGGCTGTGGGGGATACAGGCACATGGGGGGATATGGGGACACGGCCTGCAGGAGCAGAATGCTGCTCAGGAGAACGCCTGATGTGGGCTTCAGGCGGGACATGGGGCACACGGACATGGGGTGGTATGGGGATGTAGGGGGATGGGGGATGTGAGGAGTGGTTTGAGGCAAAAAGGGGGGTGTGGGGCAGTGTTGGAGTGGTCTTCTTTCTTCCTGAGAGGGGACTGGGTTCCCTGTGGCCCAAAGGTGGGGCCGCGAGCCATGACCCCACATGAGCCATAGCCCAAGGTGACCACATAACCCTGTGTGTGCGTGACCCCATGGCTGCACGTGACCCACAGCCCTGTGTGAACCACAGCCCCACACGACCCTGTGACTCCCTGACCTGCCTGCCCCCACCACGCCTGAGATCAGATGCCGTGTGGCCCCAGAACTCTGGGATCCCTGCCCCCACA
>NW_011118332.1:21123-21738 GCF_000146605.3 Meleagris gallopavo
TTGGCTACAAACACTGTTTTGCACTGCTCCAGCCGTGCCACAGGTGATACAGCCTGAAGTCAGTTGGCTTAGCTGGCCCTACCACTTTTCCCTGAAGGGGAATGTTCTCACCGGGGGTGGCCTTCTGCTTCCCATTTATATCTACAATTCTTCATCACATGGCTGCGGGTTGTGTTAAGTCGACCAGGACAAAACCGGTCCACAGATGGCTGTGAAATCTGAATTGGCAGCTGAAGTAGAGAACAACGTTCTCTTACTGAAGAGACAAAGGCAACTGACCCAGCATATCACCAGGTCTTCTCCAAGGCTTGTAGCTCGGACAGATACACAGCTTGGGCTTCAAGCCTGCTAAGAACCTTCCTTTGTGGTCAGTGCAGAGAAACTCCTCTCCTGTCCACAAACTGGTTACTCAGGGAAACTGATGCCTGCTAGGTGTTCTGTGACTCAGAAAAAAAGATTCTGTTCTGGATTGTTTCTGTTTGGTTGGTTTTTAAACGCAGTAAAGATAAAACAATACCTTTCAAGTGCCTCTCTGCACTGACGGACATCTCCCGAAGCAAATTTCATTGTAGTAAAGCTAGAACGAGCCAGTAGAAGGCTGCTCTTGATAGCTCT
>NW_011118333.1:0-363 GCF_000146605.3 Meleagris gallopavo
TGAGTTTAGGGGTGAGCTCCAGGAGGGCGTTCCTCTGGGCAGCTGCACACGGTGTAAGTTTTGTACGATCGTGGTGCCCCTGCACGTACCCGGGAACTGTTTCCAAGGCGCTCCTGTGCGGAAGGGAGAGAACGGTGTCCTGAAGGAATCCCCTGCTTTAACTGCGTCCTGTGCCACTCTGACTGGGAGGATGTTTCATGAGAGTTGCTCTGTCCTGCGTTTGTTTGCAGACGTGAGTGGAGGAGGTGATCCAGCTTCCCCTCTGAGTCCCGAGACTGAAACTCGGGCGGATGGCATGGGTAAGTCGTGGCTTTGTAATTCCTTGGAGAGCTTTCCTTGCCCACTTCAGTGCCATTTCATTGC
>NW_011118334.1:0-705 GCF_000146605.3 Meleagris gallopavo
GCTTTGACATCCCTTCTCACTCTTATCCAGGAAGCTCCTGATGGCAACTTAATTAGAGTATGCTTCTGTACCTTGATCATGTTTGACAAAGAAAAACACTTCAACAACTGCAAAGACCCAGGAGATTGCCAGGAATGGTGAGATGAGCAGAGTAAAGAAACAATCTCTTTACCTTTTCTGGGACACAGGATGGAGCTGTGAGCCTTTTCTACTAGCACTCCCTCTGGCTGTTGAGCATTTAATAATAGCAGTAATGAGCACATAGGAGAGAAAAAGTGGATTAGAAATAGACACAGACAAAATTTTGGTCCAAGCCAGAGATTCTGCTTTTTATCATCAATAATAAAAATAAAAAAATTATAGTCAATCATTTTAATTTCAGATAAGAAATTTTCAGAATGTTTTAACTTGTGAATGCCTGTGAAACAAATGTTGCAAGATTCAGCAGAAAATTAAGTAGAAAGAACATAAAGGGGTATAAATACTTAAGATTTTGTATTTAGAGACCTGACCATAAAGAGAAGAACAGGAGTTGGCATGAAATGGAGGAAACCCATATAATTCCTAAAACTTCAAAGGCCCCAGCTCAGGCCATTAGATTCTAATTTTACACCTTGAATAACAAGGGACAACTCCTAGAATTACAATGCACCAAACTAGGAATTGCACAAAGTTCACTTTAAGGTCTAAGTAACAGAAGAGGTT
>NW_011118335.1:0-541 GCF_000146605.3 Meleagris gallopavo
CGTCTGCAGAGGTGGAGAAGCAAAATTCAGGCAGGACTGAGAAAAAAAAGAAAAGCTGTTTGCAGCAAGACGTACTACTGAGTAACTCTGAGCGTTTGGAATTCCAGAAGACATTAATAAACAGCAACTGAAGAGGACTTGTTTCAAATTACTCATGGGAAATCTGTGCTTTTTACTAACCAATCTCAACCTACTACCATGGTTGCTGCTACTGAAACTTTTACTGTTCAAGAAGTCATCTTTTAGTTCCATGCTCTGAGACAACCAGAATAGTGCTCTCAGTCTTTGAAATTTAACAGACAGATATATAATATAAAATCCTATAGATCCAGATTTCTCTCGTGCAGGATTACGGCTGGCTTTGAAACCTGCAGCACATTCAGTGAGTGGGGGCCACGTGTTTCCCACATAGCTGGATTTGGGCTTTGGCACAAAACACAGTTCTTTGCAGTTGCTCTCTTTGGAACAGCACCAACCTACCTGTTAAGGGAGCTTCCTGAAGATTCTGTGCTCTCTGAGAACCATCTGAACCTTCTGTTCC
>NW_011118336.1:0-1222 GCF_000146605.3 Meleagris gallopavo
ATATGTATATGGGAAGAATATGGAATGGGAGATTGGAAAATGGAATCTATATGCGATGGACATGGGATCAACATGGGATGATTGGGGATGAAATACGGATATGGGATGGGACTGGGATGATAACGGGATGGGATAAGTATATGGAATGGACACGGGATGGATGCGGATATGGGGAGGTGATGGGAAGAGGATGTGGGATGGATCTGAGATGGCTGTGGGGAGGATATGATGGATACGGGATGGGATAAAGTTATGGCAGATGGATATGGGTGGCTATGAGATGGGGCTATAGTCCTTATGGGGCCATAGGGGCTGTGGGGCCAGGATGCTGCAGTGACCTCTGTCCCCAAAGTTTACCCCCATGTGACACAGGGAGCCCACAGCCACTCCTCTGCCCTTTATTATTTACATGCAGGTGGGGGTCATCCCCATTATCAAAGAATAAACCTTAATTACACGCAACTACAGATACCGTTTGCTCTCTGTCTTACACTCCACACTCCCAAGGTTTCACAGCCATTGGCTCTATCAAAGAGTCCCATAAGCTCTTTGCCCACTGCTCTCAGTTACATCTTCCCCACACCACCCCCTGGGTCTGCTCTGTGGGGGTCCCCAGAGGGGTGTCCCCACCTTGGGCTGTGACACCGTAGGGGTGACACAGGTGTTCCCAACTTCATGGTGTGACGCTGTGGGGGTGCCCACGGCATTGGGGTGTGATACGGGGATGCCACCAACTTTGGGGGTGTGACACTGTGATGCGGTGTCCCCACTTCCCCCGGGAAGTCCTTCAGCTGGTCACCAACTTTGCTGCAATGTCCCCAGGGGGGCCTTCTGTCCCCTCCGCATGACGGTGACAACTGACGCTGGCTGGTGGGGGCACAGAGTTCACCACCGTGCGTGTCCCCGTCCTCGTGGCAGACGATGGTGACAGCGCCAGAGGGCTCCGGTGTCACCGGGTCCGGCTGTAGGCAGGTCTGGAGGGGTGACAAAGGACAGTGAGAGGCTTACCACGGTGACAGCACGGTGACAACACGGGGCCGCCTGTGGCTGCCCACATGTGGTGGTCAGAGCACAGGGAATGGTGTCACCCCAGAGATGGTGACACACAAGTGCTTGTGACACCAGATGACGGTAACAAGAGTGACAGCCAGGGACTGGGGACACTGCGTCACAGCTGTTCCACATCGAGGTCACCCTGTGTCACGGGTGACACAAGCGAGAA
>NW_011118337.1:0-338 GCF_000146605.3 Meleagris gallopavo
TTCAATAGACGATAGTCATATCTCTGAAGTAGCGGACCTGGTTCAAGAGGAAAACGGGAGTTCCAAATCAGACCTAGAGGTTCCAGTCATGGCCGAATCCCCCTGCAACTCCGTCCTATTATAACTACAAAAAACGAAAAAGGTGCAAGATAGACCGGCAGGGGTCGCCCCCTGACCAATGGCCCCCTGCCGAAACTTATTTGCATGTGACAGCCAGACCATACACTCCTACTAATGGACCTGGTGCAGCGTATTTTGGCAGAGGCCGAGAGAGAGTATACCTGCATGGCTGCTCAGGTTATGGGATTCAGGAGCAGAAAGTGTTATGGTTAATGGGC
>NW_011118338.1:0-1340 GCF_000146605.3 Meleagris gallopavo
CCGCTGACTGCGCATCTTTGGATGCAGCCCAGGATACGGTTGGCTTTCTGGGCTGGAAGGGCCCATTGCTGGCTTGTGTCCAGCTCCCACCCACCAGTACTCCCAGGCCTTATGGAGCAGGACTACGCTCAGTCCTTTCATCCCCTAGCATGTTTTGGTGGTGGCTGTTCCCTCATCCCAGCTACTGACCCTGCACTTGGATTTGTGCCCACTGCTCAGCCTGTTGAGGTCTCTGTGGATGGCATCCCGTCCCTCTGCTGTGTCACTGTACCCCACAGCTTGGTGTCCTTAGGGTGCACTCAACCCCACTGTTTGATGTCCCTGATGAAGGGGAAACCCAGATGCTTGTACCAACTGGGCGTAGAAGCCCTTGGGAGCAGCCCTGCGGAGGACTCGGGGATCCTGGTGGACAAAGAGCTGGACATAAGCCAGTAGTGTTGCACTTGCAGCCCAGAAAGGCCAACTAGATCCTGGGCTGCATTCAAAGAGGAGCGACCAGCAGGGTGAGGGAGGTGATTGTCCCCCTCGACTCGGCTCTGGTGTGCGGCCCCATGTGCAGCACTGCGTCCAGGCCTGGGGTTCCAGCACAGGAATGATGTGGAGCTTTTGGAGCAGGTCCAGAGAAGGGCCACGAAGATGATCAGAGGGCTGGAGCACCTCTCTTAGAAAGAAATGTTGAGGGAACTGGGATTGTTTCTGTGGGAGAAGAGAAAGCTCTGGAGATAGCTCATGACAGCCTTCCAAGACTCGAAGGGAGCGCATAAGCAGGGAGGGGGCAATGGCTGTTTAGGAGGGTGGATAGCGATAGGACAAGAGGAAATGGTTTCAAGTGAGACAGGGGAGGTTTAGGTTGGTTATTAGGAGGCAGCTTTTCACGCACAGGGTGGTGACGCACTGGAATGTGTGCTTGAGAGTCACTTCCAGGATGATCTGCTCCATGATCCGTGACCAGCACAGAGGTGAGACTGACTGGCTGGTAGTTCCCCGCGTCACACTTTCTATCCTTCCTAAGAGGTGTGCTGTCACCTTTTTCTCCTCACCAGGGACTTGACCTGACTGCCTCGACTTCTGAACTACCATGGAGAGTGGCTCGGTGACTGCAGCAGTGAATTCCCTCGGAACTCTGGGACTCATCTCGTCAGGACCCAAGGACTCCTGGATGTTTGGGTCCTCAGGTGGTCCAGAACCTGATCTCCCATGGCAGTGTGGGATGGGAAGGGGTCTGGTGGGACTGAGGAAGCAATGGCAGTCCCCACTCACCAAAGCAAAGATGAGGGCTGTGCATAATGAGCAGTTCTCAGACAAGATGGAAGACAAAAATGGTGTTGGGTAGCGTGAGC
>NW_011118339.1:0-647 GCF_000146605.3 Meleagris gallopavo
TGCAGTAGAGTTTCAAATCCTGTTAAGCAGTCTCCTTTATTCCACTGTCCCCATTGGCCTGTACAAGCAGTGCAGTCTGTGGAGTCCGTGAGATATTTAGCTATCCAGAGACAGGAGGAGCTGAACTACTCTTCAGGCTCCAGCTGTTTCGATTACGTCTCTGCAGACCGTAACGGGGGCTTAGCTCACGTATAGAAAGTATACATTGCAAGCCAAGCCCCACTCCAAATGTTCCGTGTTCTCTTTCAGAACTGGATTGGGTACTCACACATAGGTGTCAGGTCTGATGTGCAGTTTGACATAAGCCACATCACGGTATAGAGGAACAGCAGCCATTCCAGAAAGGTGAAATACTTGTAGAAATCCTGTTCTGTATCATCCAGCCATGGGTTTTATGGCATTGTATTCCTGTCCTCAGATAGATGAATTCTGCTTTCAAACTCTATGCTGATAATGCAGCTCTGGCAGCACATCTCCATGAAGCAGATGCGGCTCTTCAATTACTCAGCACAGAATAGATATGTACCTTATATTTGGCAGCACTTGCTTAATAAATACCTTCCTGCTGAAGCATATCTGATTTGTCATCGTTTTTCTTCTTGGTCATTTAATAATGTATTCCCTTTGAACCTGTTGCTGCCTTGTTT
>NW_011118340.1:0-618 GCF_000146605.3 Meleagris gallopavo
AAATTCTGAGACGAGGTGCACAACTTTGCTCTTCCTAGACATGAGAAGAGCTGGCACTTAATAACATTCCTTTCTGGGAAATCAAACCATGTATTTATATTTTTACTGCAGCTAGCATAGGGAGCAGCCAGTTGAGGAACCACACACAAAAATTAGCCCATGGGCAAGTAAATTCTTCTCCTTCAACTCTGTGTGCTCTCACATTATAGAATCAGGCTACAGTGCCACATAGGTCAACCAAGCGTAGAAGCAAATCCACAAAATCCTGGTGGAAACAGCAGCAAACAAAGGGACAATCCTCAGCAGACAGGCCTTTCCACCCACAGCACAGCTCAGCACGTTCTGCCATCAGAAAAGCAAGGCCTCCTGTCACGCTCAGCTAGTTCCCTTCTCAGTGCATTCTAGCACCACTGATACCTACTGTTATCCTCCTGCAGAGTGCCATCACACTGGCAGCATCAAAAGGAAGAAGCCCCACACAACAGAGCATACCGCAGTACACCCATGCTCCAAACGTCTGCCTAAAAAAATAAAAGGACAAGTTTACAAACCTGAAAGCACCTCCAATGGACTTACTGACACATTGCATTGTCTGCCCTTGCCAAAGGCTACATATAG
>NW_011118341.1:0-975 GCF_000146605.3 Meleagris gallopavo
CTCCGTCACCCTCACCGTGAAGAAGTTCTTACGCACATTCGTGCGAAACTTCCTGTGCTGCAGCTTATGTCCATTTCCCCTCGTCCTGTCTCCACGTACCACTGAAAAGAGACTGGCCTCACCACTATGGCCGCCACACCTCAGATATTTATAAACCTGGATCAGGTCCCCTCTCAGTCTTCTTTTCTCAAGGCTAAACAGACCCAGTTCACTTAGCCTTTCTTCATAGGGGAGATGCTCCAGGCTCTTCACCATCTTTGTGGCCCTCCACTGGACTCTTTCCAAGAGATCCCTGTCTTTTTGTACTGGGGAGCCCAGAACTGAACACAGCACTCCAGATGAGGCCTTACCAGGGCAGAGTAGAGGGGGAGGATCACCTCCCTCGACCTGCTGGACACGCTCTTCTTAATGCACCCCAGAATGCCATTGGCCTTTTTGGCCACGAGGGCACACTGCTGGCTCATGGCCAACCTGTCATCCACCAGGACGCCCAGGTCCCTCTCTGCGGAGCTCCTCTCCAGCAGCTCATCCCCCAGCCTGTATTGGTGCATGCAATTACTCCTCCCTAGTTGTAAGACCCTACACTTGCTTTTGTTGAACCTCATCCGGTTTCTTACCGCCCAGCTCTCCAGCCTATTCAGGTCTCGCTGAATGGCAGCACAGCCTTCAGGCATGTCAGCCAATCCTCCCAACTTCGTATCATCAGCAAACTTGCTGAGGGTGGCCACTATCCCCTCATCAAGGTCATTGATGAAGATGTTGAACAAGTCCGGACCCAGCACAGACCCCTGGGGGACACCACTGGTTACAGGTCTCCAGCCAGACTCTGCACCACCAACGACGACCCTCTGCGCTCTGCCAGTCAGCCAGTTCTCAACCCACCTCACTGTCCACTCATCTATCCCACACTTCCTCAGCTTTGTTATAAGGATGTCGTGGGAGACAGTATCAAATGCCTTTCTAAAATCAAGGTAG
>NW_011118342.1:0-333 GCF_000146605.3 Meleagris gallopavo
AGGCGGGGAAGAGAAGGGACAAATGCGGATCGGGGTGGGAAAGGGGAGGAAAAAGAGGGGAAAGGGGGCGGGAAAGAGATCCTGAGCCCAGGACAAGGAAAGCGGAGCCGCCTTCCGGTAGGGACAGCGGTGTCACTCACTGCTCTCCAAGGATCAGCGCCCAGCCAACGCAGCAACTCAGGGGGGCCCAGAAGGACAACAGCATCTGGCGCTGGGCTCGGCACATCTGGAAGGAGGGGAAGAGATCCCTCATGTCTGCTCATGTCCACACCTTTTCCGAGGAACAGCACACGTTCAACGCGGGAACTCGGGCAGCCCAAAACGCCTCCAGCA
>NW_011118343.1:0-329 GCF_000146605.3 Meleagris gallopavo
AGGCTAAAAAAGAATTCTTCCCCCCTCAAAAAAAAAGAAAACAAAAAAAACAACCAACAACAACAACAAAAAAACACCAACAAAACAAGCCAGACAGAGAGAAAAATAAATACTTGGTGGTTTGGTTTTTGCTATCTTAGGCATAGGAGCTTGGGCCATGAGGATGCTGTATCCATTTGTTGGGGTTGAAGCACTGGCTCCCCACTGCCATCCCATCCTGCACAGTGGTCCCCGGGGGCTGAGCAGATGGTTCCCAAGCTGACAGGTTGCACACAGCTCTGGAGAGTGCCAGGGGTTGTCTCCATGCCTTCAGTGGGTGGAAAGGGAGA
>NW_011118344.1:0-344 GCF_000146605.3 Meleagris gallopavo
ATTCTCTAGTTGGCCAATCAACTTCTGAATGGGGAGCAAGGAATCCCTGTTAGTGCGGTACTGCTGTCTGTGCGCCGTTTTTATAGCAATCGGTACCTGTTGCTCTTTCACTCGTAGCAACCCCACGGCAGATGGATCTTCTGACAGGCCAGGCAAAATAGACAACTGCTTAACACCTTCTGCGTCTACAGCAGCTATTCCAAAGGCCCATCGATACCCTTTGGGATCCTTAAAATATCCCCTTCTGAGGTAATCAATACCAAGTATACATGGAGCCCCTGGGCCAGTCACAATAGGGTGCTTTTGCCAGTCTTTACCAGTGAGGCTGATTTCGGCCTCCAACA
>NW_011118345.1:0-660 GCF_000146605.3 Meleagris gallopavo
TCGTAGCAACCCCACGGCAGAATGGATCTTCTGACAGGCCAGGCAAAATAGACAACTGCTGAACACCTTCTGTGTCTACAGCAGCTATTCCAAAGGCCCATCGATACCCTTTGGGATCCTTAAAATATCCCCTTCTGAGGTAATTCAATACCAAGTATGCATGGAGCCCCTGGGCCAGTCACAATAGGGTGCTTTTGCCAGTCTTTACCAGTGAGGCTGATTTTGGCCTCCAACATAGTCAGCTCTTGGGAACCTCCAGTCACCCCATGAACATAAAATTGATTTTGTCCCTTGGTGACTCGAGGGCATTAGAGTGCACTGTGCACCAGTATCCACCAGGGCCTTATATTTTCGTGATTCTGATGTGCCAGGCCATCTAATCCACACAGTCCAATAAACTCTATTATCCCTTTCCCCCCCTGGCTGGGGGCAGGGCCCCTCTATTTGTTACCTTCATTGTCTGCAGCAACTGGAGCAATCACCTTTTTGGAGAAGTTCACCTTGGTGGTTGATTTGTCTTGTAACTCTCTTACCCGTGCTTGAAGTACAGGAGTAGGTTGTTTATGCCACTCCTTCATATCTTCTCCATGGTCACGTAAGTAATGCACAAGGCAAAACGTGATGTGGTCTTACTGTTGTCACTTGCTCGAGCAGGAGTAA
>NW_011118346.1:0-597 GCF_000146605.3 Meleagris gallopavo
CAAACATTTCCATAATGTGGACATTCAGGTGCAGATTGATCAATGTAGGATTAGAGAAAGGAGAGTTATGTGTCGGTACACGAGCTTAGGGTTCTGGTTTCACCCAGAAGATGGCTAAGCACGATGTCACAGTGCACCCCTTTGGCCAGTTGAAGTCAGCTGTCCTAATTCTGTTCCCTCCCAGCTCCTTGGATCCTTTGCTGAAAATGGCTTGGCCCTGTGCAGCATGCTTAGCAGGAACTATAAGCATTGGTGTGTTATCGACACTGCTTTCCTCCTAGAACCTAAACATCACACCAGACACGCTGAAGAAAACAGTTCCCATCTGAAAAAAATAAAAGACACATTTACATTGGGGTTTTTGTTTAATTAATTGATTAATTTATTGTAGTTGTTGTTAGTTTGGGTTTTTTTTTTTGCACCGTGCTAACAATGAGACTTGGTAGTATCAGAATGTATCTGATAAAGGGGGAAAAGGTATTTTTTTGAGAACTTTTCTTAGTTCTTAGTCCTATCTGCTTGGACAACACTGAACTCCCTTGACACCAACTTTCTTGCAAAAGAGGAAAATGAGTAATGTCATTAACCTCCTCCTAC
>NW_011118347.1:0-722 GCF_000146605.3 Meleagris gallopavo
TATAGCCCATCCCCTCTGTTGTAAATAGGCGGTTAATGAATCCGCCGCCTGCCCTACTGCCTGCAGTGAGTCGGATGTCGGATGTCAGCAGGAGATCATCAATATAATGGTACAGGTCAACATCATCAGGTTTTTTCCAATCAGCCAGGTCACGCGCCACAATATTATGACAACATGTTGGTGAATGCATGTACCCCTGTGGCAGGACCTGAAAGGTCCACTGCCTGCCTCCCCACATAAACGCAAACTGATCTTGCAGTTCCTCAGCAATTGGGATACTGAAGAACGCATTTGCCAAATCTAGGATACAATGATAGGTTTTTATCTCCCTACTCAATGTGTCCAGTAGGGAGGCAATACTGCGTACGGCTGCATGAATAGGCGGCGTGACCTTATTTAATTCCGTGTAATCTACCGTCATTCTCCACGTGCCATCCGACTTTCGCACTGGCCATGCGGGGGAATTATATGGGCTGTGGGCAGGTCTTATAATGCCCACTTTTTCTACTTCCGGCACCGTTCTCAATATTTCATCCTGCCCACCCGGGAGTCTGTACTGTCTCACATCAGAAATGCAGCGCTGTTTCAGCAGGCAAATAGGCCCATATTTCGCATGGCCTCTTAATATTGCCTGCACCGCCTGGATACTGATACATCTCTGTCGAAGTCTGAACTCTCCCACGGTTGTCTGGAGAGCCAGACCGCATAGAATATCTATGCCC
>NW_011118348.1:0-491 GCF_000146605.3 Meleagris gallopavo
ATATTACAACTTAGATTGCTCTTCTGCTCAATGAATCTAAGCACTATTTAAATTCATTATTCATTTTGTATGTTAATCCTGAATTGCAGTTTGAATTCTGCTATGGTTAAAAAAAAGAAAAAAGAAAAAAGAGAAGACGATTGCAGATTCAGCAAATAGAAACTTACGTCTCCTTTAGCAAAGAGATTTTTTCTCTGGGACAGTAAAGAAAATCTACTGTAGCTATTAGCAGCTGCTTTTTCAGTGTGTAGTCCACACTTACTGTATGATTTCTGTTGCTGCACATTGCTTAAAAGCATATTTGCTTAAAAGCATATCTATGACATTTTTATACAATTTTATCGGTAATAATTGAATAATTTCTCAAATAATTTCTCATTATTAAATTTTGCAACTGTGCTCTCATCCAGCATAGTGGATGAGATACTAGCGGTGTTATCCTATGTGCAGCGTTTTCTGACCGTCTTGCTAATTACGAACAATCATCCTAT
>NW_011118349.1:0-544 GCF_000146605.3 Meleagris gallopavo
ACATTCTCAAATAACTCTGTAAAAAAAGAAGAGAGAAAGTACAAGCCTTAAGTCACAGAATCACAGTCAGAACCACAGAATGGTAGGGGTTGGAAGGGACCTCAAGAGATCACTGAGCCCAAGCTGCTGCTAAAGCAGCACCCCAGAATAGGTCACACAGGTAGGTGTCCAGATTGGTCCTGAACATCTCCATTGAAGGAGACTGACTCTCTGGGCAGCCTGTGCCAGCATTCTGTCCTTCTGGCAGTAAAGAAGTTCTTCTCTGCATTCGTATGGAACTTCCCGTATTCCAGTTTGTGGCCATCGCCCCTTGTTCTATTGTTGCTTGCCCTCAAAAAAAGAGGATGCCCACACTGACTCAACTCTCACACTTCTGACATTTATCACTGTCACGAGATCCCCTCTCAGCCTTCTCTTCTCCGGACTGAACAGCCCCAGCTCTCCCAGATTCCCCTCACAGGGGAGATGCTCCAGGCCCATTATCACCTTGGTGGTGTCATGGTTTCATGATTTTCATTATCAGTATTCCACATCATAACATCAT
>NW_011118350.1:0-339 GCF_000146605.3 Meleagris gallopavo
TCGAAGCGTCCGTCCGCTCACATGTACAACCAGCCTGGCTGAGTAAACTACGCTGAGCTGAAATAGAACAGAAATCAGAAGAAAATAATTGCATCTTAGTAATTGCATCTGGGACTAAGAGTGGATCCAGCTGTGCTGAGGAACCTTACCTCTGTGGTTGGAAGAGTTCAGACAGCCATGGGGTTCGCTCTGATCCTCACGACACAGCAGGAGAGCTGTGTGCTGTAGGTGTGTGTAACCTGTCCTCTAGGTGGAAAACACCAAGTGCATCCAGCCATGTCCAGTCTTGTTAAGTCACTGTTACATCTACTACAGCATATCTATGCTCATCAAAAAATG
>NW_011118351.1:0-417 GCF_000146605.3 Meleagris gallopavo
TAATGCTTAGTGTCTGTGGCTAGGTACATTGATCTCTGACGTGTCCTGTTTAACACGCTTGCTGAGGTGCTCTGGGATTGGTGTCGGATGTCTCTCATGCTCCCGTTGCTTTCACCGGGTGTTCTTTATTTCCCCATCTTCTGGTCTGTCTAGTGCTGATGGGATTTCAGTGCCATTTATCAGTGTCTTCTTTTCTTTTTGGATTCAACAGCATTTTGTTAGTATTTGTACTGTTTTTGTTGTTTGTTTTTGTTTTCCATGTTGACTGTAGGGCTTTTGTTGGATTTTCCTTCTTCCGAGTGCAACGTCTAGGCTAGTTGTGATGCTAAAAAAGAGGTGGTTTCAAAACTTTCTTCTGTTGAGTGTTATCTATTAATTGAGGATGGTTTAATAACTAGTCCTGTCCCCTAGTCCTGT
>NW_011118352.1:0-745 GCF_000146605.3 Meleagris gallopavo
GCTCCAGCCCCGCCCCTTCCATCTTGCCCCCCTGGCAGCCCCTCAAGACACCTCAGTGTCCCCTCAGTGACTCCAGGTGCCCCTGGTCTGTGGCAGCATGCAACACACTAGGTGGTTCTGTGGCTGGGAGGCTGGGGGTGAACCCTGCTACCTCCCTGCAGGGTCTGGGGGTCTTCAATCTCCTGCCGTTTCAGGAGGGGACATGGTGGCATCAAGGGGACATGTGATGTGCACAGGAGGTGACGGGTACATGATCATGATGGCCTTGGAGATACCAGGATCCCCATGGGGGGCCCAGAATCCCCTTGTGGAATCAAGGTGGCTTTGAGTATCCCAGAACCAGCAATGGGGATGCCAGGAGCTCTGCCATGAGGACACCAGGACCCCTTGGAGTGCCTGAGGTGGCTTTGGAGATACCAGAAACCATCATGGGGCCACTGAGAAGCAACCTGGAAGGCACACAGCAGAAGTGACATAGAGGGGAGCGTGGAAGGGACACATGAGGAGGTGATACGTAGGGACACGGAGAGGAATGGGAAGACAGACATGAGCAGGGGACACGGGAGGGGATGCATGAGGATCCTGCTGACACGTTAAGGAAAAAGTGACACGGAGCCAGAACATTTTTAATAAACAAAACCGTTTTTATAGAACAAAACCATTTCTATAAACACAATTCTCTTCCCGTTTCCACTGGCCACCTCTGCCACCTCCCTCCCCCACGACCCCAGGATGTCCTCAGCAC
>NW_011118353.1:0-636 GCF_000146605.3 Meleagris gallopavo
CACAAGTGCGCGTTTGGAGCCTGGAAACTCCAACCAAGCACCACCGGGCAACACAGGAAAAACAAATGGAATTGGAATGGGAGGAAAATGGGACGAGGGAGGGAGAAAATGGGGACGTGGGAGGAAACAGGGACTGGGACAGGAGGAAATGGGGACAAGGGAAGAAATGCCGGTACAACCGGATTTGAATGCTGAGTGAGTGGGGGTCCAGAGTGGCACCAATGCCATGGAACGTGCAGAAGAGCCAAAAAGCTCTCTGGGGAATCCAGAGCTCGCCTGCATCTGAAGGCTCTGTTATTTTAAATGCTAGTTTGAATTTGAATGCTCCATTTTTAAGAAGGGAAGTAAGAACAATCCTGGGAGCTACCAACATAACAGCCTCACCTCTGTGCTGGGAGAGAGCACCGAGCAGATCCCCGTGGAAGTCGCACTAAGGCACACAAATGACAGGGAGGTGATACAGGAGAACCAGCGCGGCTTCACCAAGGCTGAATCCTGCTTGACCAACATGGCGGCTGCCTACGGCGGTGTCACTGCATCAAGAGACGAGCCAAGAGCCACTGCTGTCACCCACCTGGAATTCAGGAAGGCCTCCTAGGGCACGATAGCTGAAGGCGTGAGGCACGACGACACAAA
>NW_011118354.1:0-978 GCF_000146605.3 Meleagris gallopavo
CAAGTTGCAGAGGCCACTGAAGGAAAAGGAGAATCGAGCCAATTTGCAGAGGTCAAGGCTGTCCAACTGGCCTTGGATGTTGCTGAACGGGAGAGGTGGCCAATGCTTTATGTTTACACTGACTCGTGGATGGTGGCAAATGCTCTATGGGGGTGGTTACAGCAGTGGGAGCAAAACAACTGGCAAAGAAAGGGTAAACCTATTTGGGCTGCTGACCTGTGGAAAGATATTGCTGCCCGAATAAAGAATATGGTTATAAAGGTGCGTCACGTAGATGCCCATGTGCCCAAGAATAGGGCTACTGAAGAGCAGCAAAATAACCATCAGGTAGACAGAGCTGCCAGAATTGAGGTGGCCCAAATAGATCTGGACTGGCAGAACAAGGGTGAATTATTTCTAGCCCGATGGGCCCATGAGACCTCAGGCCATCAAGGGAGAGATGCGACATATAAGTGGGCTAGAGACCGAGGGGTGGATTTAACTATGGATGCTATTGCGCAAATCATTCATGACTGTGACACATGTGCCAACAATTAAACAAGCCAAGAGAATGAAACCTCTCTGGGAGGAAGGGTGATGGCAAAAGTACAAATATGGGGAGGCATGGCAGGTTGATTATATCACCTTGCCACGATCTCGTAATGGTAAGCGTTATGTGCTCACCATGGTGGAGGCAACAACTGGGTGGCTTGAAACCTATGCAGTACCCCACGCTACTGCCCGAAATACCATATTAGGTCTTGAGACACAAGTCCTGTGGCGACATGGTACCCCAGAAAGAATTGAGTCAGATAATGGGACTCATTTTAAAAATTCTCTTGCAGATACCTGGGCTAAAGGTCATGGTATTGAGTGGATTTACCATATTCCCTACCATGCACCAGCCTCAGGTAAGATTGGACGATACAATGGGTTGTTAAAAACTATGCTGAAAGCAATGGGAGGCAGTACATTTAAGCACTGGGAGAAGCATTTGGC
>NW_011118355.1:0-488 GCF_000146605.3 Meleagris gallopavo
CATCTGGAGTACTGTGTCCAGTTCTGGGCTCCCCAGTACAAAAAGACAGGGATCTCTTGGAAAGAGTCCAGCGGAGGGCCACAAAGATGGTGAAGGGCCTGGAGCATCTTCCCCCTATGAAGAAAGGCTAAGTAAACTGGGTCTGTTTAGCCTTGAGAAAAGAAGACTGAGAGGGGACCTGATCCAGGTTTATAAATATCTGAGGTGTGGCGGTCCATAGCGGTGAGGCCAGTCTCTTTTCAGTGGTACGTGGAGACAGGACGAGGGGAAACGGACATCAGCTGCAGCATAGGAAGTTTCGCACGAATGTGTGTAAGAACTTCTTCACGGTGAGGTGACGGAGCACTGGAACAGGCTGCCCAGGGAGGTTGTGGAGTCTCCTTCTCTGGAGATATTCAAGTCTCGCCTGGACGCCTACCTGTGCGACCCTGGTGTAGGGAACCTGCTTTGGCAGGGGGTTGGTCTCGGATGATCTCTAGAGGTCCCTT
>NW_011118356.1:0-501 GCF_000146605.3 Meleagris gallopavo
GAAGCCAGTTTTAAGTTCTTCTGGTAGAATTTTTTATTCACTTCTAACATATTAAATAATCTTCTTATTTACTCTTTGATTACTTCTGTGCTCCTTAATACCGTTAAGGAAACAAGTTTGCTTAGTTTATTTATTTATTTATTTATTTATTTATTTATTTATTTTTATGTGTATTTATTTATGCTTTAAATGATTTATTGGGAACTGTTAACAATTATCCCTATATAGTATTCCATTGCTTTCCTTTTTGAGGAAAAGAGAGATCACTAATTTAAAGTAACATGCTAATGACCCATATTCTGAAGCATTTAAAATCGAATATTTTGTTGTACAACCAAGCTGTTAAATTAAAAGAAACACAGAATAAATGAAGTTATACTACTGAATTATGTAATTAGAATTCTGAATAATCCAATAAATAACTAGTAGAAGTTTCATTCTCTGGCATATTTAGGAAAAAAATGGAGAACAAAATCTCTATCTATATTTCAGTCATTGGAG
>NW_011118357.1:0-765 GCF_000146605.3 Meleagris gallopavo
CTTTAACTACTTGTCTTAGCCAAATAATACATAAGCTGATTAAGGAAAACAAATGTGAAATCTCCTAAAACATTAAAAAGTGTGGAAAAAATACACATTAAAGCAATCAGATTTTTCTTTACAAAACTCAACAGACAAATGCAATACTTATAATTCAGATGCATAGTAGGCTGAGTGCTGTTATTTGTAGCTATAATTTCCCATGCTTGAAGGCTGACAAGTCTTCCTACTGCAAACCAGTGCGTGTAGTTTTTCTGTCTTTAGGCACATTAAACTTTTTTGTTAAGTTAAAAAAAAAGCAGATTATATAAGCATGTCTGAAAGCATACCAAATTACAACGAAAAACTGAAACAAACCCACTGAATCCCTTTTCCCTAGTCCAATGAGTAAGACCTTTCAAAATTGAGCTGAGGATTACGTGAACAAGCTACTAATTGACCTCATATCCTATTTTCACATGACAAGAGTCCAAAATGCTAATATCTTTATTTCTACTCCTTCAGAAGTTTTAATATTCTCTTTCCCGAGAGCAAAAATAAAAGAGCTGCTTTTTCTAATAATGAAAATAAAATTGAGACTTCATATAAAAAAATATATACATTTATCCATGTGAATTCCTCTCTCATCAGCTTTGCTAGATGTGGAGTTTCTACTCACATTTAATTCTACTTTTGTTTATGTATACATATAACTTGGATCTGTGATGTAATGTTACTGTATTAAAAAGCCAAAACTTTCCTTCATGGATACTCCAATGGTAGTTT
>NW_011118358.1:0-496 GCF_000146605.3 Meleagris gallopavo
AACTAAACCAGGAAGAATAAGTGTTAGTAAGACTTGATTTGAATTTGTTGAGGTAGCTTCTATTTCTTTTCCTCAACAGGGTGCTAGCCTGAAATTTTTCTGTGACCAGAGGGAATACAGTGGGCAACGTATCTATTACTGGAAGAAAGTTTTGATTAGTTTGGAAACAATCAAAAAGAACAAAAATATTCCTGAACGGAATGATCCTCTCTTCAAACATTTTCCATAATGTGGACATTCAGGTGCAGATTGATCAATGTAAGATTAGAGAAAGGAGGGTTATGTGTCGGTACACGAGCTTAGGGTTCTGGTTTCACCCAGAAGATGGCTAAGCACGATGTCACAGTGCACCCCTTTGGCCAGTTGAAGTCAGCTGTCCTAATTCTGTTCCCTCCCAGCTCCTTGGATCCTTTGCTGAAAATGGCTTGGCCCTGTGCAGCATGCTTAGCAGGAACTATAAGCACTGGTGTGTTATCAACACTGCTTTCCTCCTAGA
>NW_011118359.1:0-715 GCF_000146605.3 Meleagris gallopavo
GGAGGTTGATGAGGCTTTCCATAACCAACTGGATGTAGCGTCACGTTCCCAGGCACTGGTGCTTATGGGGGACTTCAATTATCCAGATATTTGCTGGACGACCAACATGGCCAAGGCACGCACGGGTCAGGACGGTTCTTGCAGTGCGTTGAAGACAATTTTCTGATGCAGGTGGTGGAGGAACCGACACGGGGAGGGGTGTTACTGGACCTTATGCTCACCAACAGGGATGGACTTGTTAAGGAAGTAAAGGTTGGGGCAGCTTGGGTTGTAGTGATCATGAGATGGTGGAGTTCAAGATCCTGAGTGGAAGAAGCAAAGCAGTAAGTAGGATTGCTACCCTGGACTTTAGGAGAGCCAACTTCGATCTCTTCCGGGACCTACTTGGAGCTATCCAGTGGGCTCAGGTGTTAGAAGGTAAGGGGGCCTCTGAGAACTGGTCAGCATTTAAACAGCTGCTCTTCCAAGCTCAGGATCAGTGCGTCCCTGTGAGCAAGAAATCGGGAAAAGGTGGCAGGAAACCTTTGTGGATGAGCAAGGAGCTCATGCGCAAGCTCAAAGGAAAGAAGAAGGTCCGTGAAATGTGGAAAAAGGGTCTGACCACTTGGGAAGAATATAGGAATGTAGTCAGGGCCTGCAGGGATGCAATGAGGAAGGCTAAAGCCCATCTGGAATTGAATCTAGCTAAAGTGATAAAGGATAATAAAAAGGACTT
>NW_011118360.1:0-536 GCF_000146605.3 Meleagris gallopavo
AAAATTGCTGACCGAAACAAAACTACCCAGGCTTAAATGGTGAGCTAGGCTTCTTGAGTTAGGCATGAGGTTTGAAGGGTTTATGACCTCTCTGCGTCTCATGTAGAGTATGTGTGAACAGAAGAAATGGCTTGGAACGCTTGTGGTTCTGAAGCTCTGCTCTTCCAGTGAGGAAGAACTTTACCTGTTAACAGATTGAATTATATTACTTTATTATTATATATATATATAAGCGTTACAGTGTTACAAATGTCTTTCTGTGGTGCTTTTTACAATCAAAGATTTGCTTACACTCTAGCAAGCAGGAAACATAATTCTATACATGCTTCAGGGTAAATACCTTCCTTCAAGACAAGTTCTGATGAAAACTTTGTTAACGAGTCCATACACACACACTGATAATGCAGAGCCCTGCTGAAGCAGCTGTCTCTTGCCATTGTGGCTATCTGTGAGTCTTTTGTTGTGCTAACTGCCTGAAAAGGGTGTTTGTTTTGCTTACCGTCTACTGCTGCAATCTTAATTCCTTCCAAATAAAT
>NW_011118361.1:0-502 GCF_000146605.3 Meleagris gallopavo
CCCCACATCCCGAGTGCCAGCATTACGGAGTCAAATATTTTTTGATGCCAATTATCACTGTCTTTATATCATGGACTCTTCGTCCAGCCTTTGATGTATCCTGGGGCACTGCATTAAATCTGAGATGTCAGCAGACCTGCTGGATGCTTTGCTTGCCATGGGTGAGTGCTGTGCTTTTGCACATGCATTTTCATTATGGCAAACAGAGTGGGGTTTTTTGGGGTCTTTCTGAAAGTTCTTTTTGTTTTGGTTTGGTTGGCGGTGGTTGCGGTAGCTAATGGCAATACCATTCCCGTAGTGCAACAAAGGAGATACCTGAGAAAACAAGAGAGTCTTGAGTGCAAAGAGGGACTGATGGCAGTGCTCTATGGAAGGAATAGAGAGGCCGACAGCGGCCGTTGGTGGCTGTGCAGCGATATGAGTCTGTGTCTAAATGGTGGTACTTAAAGCTGTGTGAAGTCCCTGGAGAGGCCGAACAGTGTGAAGGTGCTTCAACTCATAG
>NW_011118362.1:0-644 GCF_000146605.3 Meleagris gallopavo
GCCCAGTGCTGTCATCGATAAGGTTCAGGCGTTCCCAGTCCCTACAACATCGAAGCAGCTGCAAGAGTTTCTAGGTGTATTGGGTTATTGGCGTTCTTTTATAGCTCACCTAGCGCAGCTGCTAAGGCCACTGTACAGACTCACAAGAAAGGGGCAGCTTTGGGATTGGGGGAAAACAGAACAGGACACTTTCCAACAAGTAAAACTGGCAGTTCAACAAGCCCAGGCATTGGGTGTATTTGATCACACCCTCCCAGCCGAGTTGGATGTTTGCGTCACTCAAGATGGCTTTGGTTGGGGCCTGTGGCAACGCCAGAGTTCTGTTTGGACCCCCATTGGTTTCTGGGCTCAGATCTGGCATGGAGCAGAAGAAAGATACAGTAGGATTGAAAGACAGTTATTGGCTGTCTATTCGGCATTGCAGGCAATAGAGCCAATAACTCAAACGGCTGAAGTTATAGTCAAGAGCACTCTGCCGATTCAGGGGTGGTAAAAGATCTGACCCACCTTCAGCCAATGGGCAGAACTGCGAGCCGTGTGGATGGTTATAACTAAGGAACCCGGTGATGGTATCCTGAACACTGTACGGATAGTTGGGCTGTGTACCGAGGGCTCACTCTGTGGATTGCACAGTGGGCCACCCA
>NW_011118363.1:0-540 GCF_000146605.3 Meleagris gallopavo
TTTTGATTATTTACTTTTCTTCTTTTTTTACAGCAAAAAATCTTACATAGGAATGTATCTGAAATAGTAAATCTAAGATAGTAATGTAGCTTTGAGTAACTATGATTAAAAGAAATTCAAAAATTCAAACTCAAAGTTGGTAATAGATTTACATTACCTGTATGTGAAGAGCAGCATACATGTTATTAAAAAATCTACATATGGAAAGACATCTGCTTTGATTCATGTAAAATGATAAGGCCATATTACTTATGTATTGATTAGATAATCTAATTTCCTATGTAATGCATCTAGACATTTTCTTGCTGGAAGTTGAAATAATGAAATAGGACTTTTTTTTTCTTTCCTAGGAAAACTGTTCTTAATTTTAAAAAATATAAATCCTAATATTTACACCACAACCCTTGTCGACCAGTTTTAAGGTTGTTTTATTTATTTTAACAATTCACTTGCTCTTCATTTGTAATCTTCTAATTCCGACATTTACTTAGGTGTAATTTAGATTTTATTTTATTTTATTGAGCTTTGCACTTGATTTTT
>NW_011118364.1:0-697 GCF_000146605.3 Meleagris gallopavo
CTAATTATGATATCGGAATGCAAGATAGACACAATATAATACAATCTGATTGAAATTGAGACTAATAAAATCAAATAAAACAAGGAGAGAGAGAGAGTTCCCGATACCGATTCAAACCTGAAAAGCCTGGAACGGCCAGGAAAGCACCCTCCAGCACCCACTGCCAGGCAGTAAGAGACCGCCCCACCCGGAAGGGTCAGATCCCATGACTTCTGTAACGTATAGGGATAGGTGCCTGGAATTGGAGCATTAACACTTGAACTCCCAGTATACTACATGATGTATTGATGCGGAATACTG
Source organism: Meleagris gallopavo (assembly GCF_000146605.3). Lineage (NCBI taxonomy): Eukaryota > Metazoa > Chordata > Aves > Galliformes > Phasianidae > Meleagris > Meleagris gallopavo. The sequence continues at coordinate 301 of NW_011118364.1, forward strand.
AGAACCAAACCAAAACAAAAAAAAATATAAAACCATGACATTCCACCCCTTATTCTACATCACTACATCATGCTTAATTTATATACATATATAAGCGAAAAAGATGATTAAAATGCATTACACACACGTCTATATACATATACATAGAATTATCGACTGCACTCCCCCAGCATCTAGTTTCCTTGTGGTACACATTGAACATCCCCGTTTTTTTGCATTACCCACCAAGTGGTCCCAGGTCCCTGGGCAAAAACAGTACCACGGAGTGGGTTGCCCTTTCCAGAAGCTGGAAGAACCCAAACTTGCTTTTCCCAACATGTTCTTTACATGTACAACAGGGACTTTATCTCCGTCTACAGTAAGTAGGGAGCTGGATTGGGTAGGACCATCACGATTG
>NW_011118365.1:0-755 GCF_000146605.3 Meleagris gallopavo
GTCAGTGCTGCCCTCAGCCTGCGTGAGCTCAGCCCTGCTGCACTTCAGAGGGCACTGGTGCCATTCCAGGCTTTGTGTCACGCTGCAACACGATGCCTGTGTGTGCTGAAGCGGTTGAAGGCTACACGGGGTGAATTTATTGGGTCAGTTCCTGGGCACGGGGGCACGCTTGGTGCAGCTGATGGCTGCGGCTATGCTGTGCTGGGCCTTGGTGCTGCAGCGTGGCACTGAGTCAAGTTGGATCTACTTGGTCTTCAGTGACAGTAGCAATAACAAGAACCAGCATGAATTGAGGTTTGCTTTGTGAACGGCAGCACGGCGTGCTCCTTGGTGCTGAACACTGCCTCTCTTGTTTTCCAGGACACTGGAGTACCTGATGAGACACTTGGCTCATCTGGCTGGGAGCTCCTCGGTCACAAACATGCATGCTAAGAACTTAGCGATTGTGTGGGCTCCAAACCTCTTAAGGTAAACTTCTGGTTCCGTTTCAACACAACGCTTCCATCTGTTCTCCAGTTAAGAAGAGCAGTCCTCCCTTTGTCTCCATCAAATGTGCTCTTCTCCTGTAAAATCTGTAGTAAGTGGCTGACAGCAGAGCAGGAGCCTGGACTGTTCTCCAAGCCCACGGGCACAATTTCTAGATGACCATTCCTGCTCTCTTGCTTAGATGGGACTGGTGTGTCCTTGATCAGCCAGGAGAATCTCTTCAGTGGCATCACTGATTGCCCACTGCAGAAGTCTCCAGAGCCCAGTTT
>NW_011118366.1:0-465 GCF_000146605.3 Meleagris gallopavo
GTAAAACATATATCTGCACCCAGAACTGTGCAAGAAGAAATGAACTTATCTGGCAAGACATATGGCGGAAGATACTCGCCTGGCAACTACGTTGTTTTTTGAATTTTATTATGTATGCTGTAACTGGCTAATGGCTGGTATACCCACCTAAAAAGGAATTTCTTTTCTTTACTTACCAGTTTTGGAATTATTGAAATGACTAGTTAAAATAACCAAAAAGAGGTCAGGATTCAGAAACAGTGGGGAAAGATTCAAAGAGACCTATTATGCACAGGAAACATTATATATGAATTTTGAAAAATGCATCTGGTTCCATTAGAATAAATGCATACCACTGTGACCTAGTCCACAAAATTAGAATGGCTCAAGGATACCATTTAGACTTAGAGCCAAGGCTATTGATTTGTTACAAGTGAATACCTGCAGTTTGTCCTTAAATCTCAACTGACCATTACGTACTACAAG
>NW_011118367.1:0-536 GCF_000146605.3 Meleagris gallopavo
CATAAATAATGGTCAAGAATCACTTTAATACAATTAACAGTTTCCTGTATAATTAAACGGTACTAAGTAATCTGTTATTTTCAAACTCCTATGATTACTCCTACTTGTTACTATTTGTACCAGCTTATCTGGGAAGGAAACAGACCCTTCAAGCTTTGGAACATAATGAATATTTTAATTAACTTCAAATCACATTTATAGTTTTTTATAGTTTAAAATACATAATTCTATTTACTATTTAGAATGTAATCATGGATACATCCACATTACTATTTTCTCATTAATGTTGAATAAATAAAAATGAAAAACACTGTATGAGAAAAAACATCCAGAAAAAAAAGTCAGAAATTTATATTGAAAAAACTCAAAAATATTGCGGATTTTTAAAAATGTTTAGTTAATTAGAAACAGCATAATTAGAACTGATGATGACAATTTAAATTTTTGAACAGTTCATTAATATGTTAGGAATTTTATTTTCACAGTTTCTGTGCAGCTGAGAAGAGGAGTGTTGGGGGCCCAGTGAGGGCTAATGG
>NW_011118368.1:0-511 GCF_000146605.3 Meleagris gallopavo
TGCCCTGAACGGTGACTGCCTGGGGTTGGGGAATGGGCTCTTGTCGGGTTGGGGAAACACCCCGTGCAGATCCTACGCTGAGCCTGCAGTCTCACCTTGCCTTCCTCTTGTCCTCACTTGTTCCCTCCTCCTTATCCACTGGCAAGGTGGCGTGGATCCAGCTGGGGAGGGGTGGCAGTTCAGGAAAGTGCTCTGGAATTGAGAAGGAGAGATCTGGTCAGAGGAGACTGACTGTGGACCTGCTGCCCGGTGACACGCAGGGGTGCTCAGGCGTGTCCCAAAGCAGCCGAGAGGGCCGCTCTGCTCCCCTCACAGATGCAGAGACCGCGGGCCCTCTGTGCCTCGTGCCCAGCTCCTCCTCTCCGGGGTGCAGCTCTGTCTTGGGACTGCATTGATGGCTTTGCTTTGGGAAAGAGGAGCTGGGTGGTGCCTGGGAGGCGACAGTCTCCTCTGGGGGAAAAAGGACAGGGCCGAGGACCCCCCAGTGCTCTTGCCATGCCCTGGGGTGGGA
>NW_011118369.1:0-537 GCF_000146605.3 Meleagris gallopavo
GAGCGTTCAGGTGTTTCCGTGACTTTTTGCTTGCTTGCTGCTGATTACCTCTCGTTACAATAAATGACTCGACTCACAGCATCACAGAATCTCTATGGTTGGCAAAGACCTCTGAGATCACCAAGTCCCCACCCGTCCACCCCCCCACCTGCCCACGTCCCTCAGTGCCACATCCCCACGGTTCTGGAAAGCCTCCATGGACGCTGACTCCCCAGCTCCCCGGGCAGCTGTGCCAGTGCCCGACCGCTCGTTCAGCAAAGATGTCCTTCCTAACATCCAACGGGGACCTCCCCTGGTGCAACTTGAGGCCCTTCCCTCTCATCCCATCGCTGTTACCTGGGAGAAGAGGCCTTTCAGGCTGTTATAGGGAGCGATGAGGCTTCTCCTGTGCCGCCTCTGGACTGAACAGCCCCAGTTCATTCCGCCGCTCCTCAGGGGACTTTTGTTCCTGACCCTTTCCTGCCCCGTTGCCCTTCCACGGACACACTGCAGGGCCTCCATGTCTTTCTTGCAGTGAGGGGCCCGGAACAGAATACA
>NW_011118370.1:0-310 GCF_000146605.3 Meleagris gallopavo
GGATTGGCTGACACGCCTGAAGGCTGTGCTGCCATTCAGCAAGACTGGACAGGCTGGAGAGCTGGGCAGTAAGAAACCGGATGAGGTTCAACAAAAGCAAGTGTAGGGTCTTACACCTAGGGAGGAATAATTGCATGCACCAATACAGGCTGGGGGATGAGCTGCTGGAGAGGAGCTCTGCAGAGAGGGACCTGGGCGTCCTGGTGGTCGACAGGTTGGCCATGAGCCAGCAGTGTGCCCTCGTGGCCAAAAAGGCCAATGGCATTCGTGGGTGCATTAAGAAGAGCGTGTCCAGCAGGTCGAGGGAGGT
>NW_011118371.1:0-528 GCF_000146605.3 Meleagris gallopavo
GAAAACGTGACCTTGAAAAGTCCAGGCAGACTGCCAATACTCTAGGATATTTGTAAACTTTGAGCCTTGCTATCTTGTTTCTGTAAAGAAAAAAAAAAAAAAATAGCTTTCTCTACTGAAACTGCCTTTTAAGGGGCTACATGCCACTGTCTCTTCTTTCTTAATGCTAAAAACATACTGGGCCTTAATTAAGTTCACCACTTTGCTCTATGGAGCAATAGGTATATATAGCCAATTGAAAACATGGATGGAAATAACTATGTGGCATCTGCATATTATGTGGCATACCATTCCAGAGGGAGCTGCTAATTTTACAGGGTTGGGGATTCTTAAGCAGGTTTCCAGCCTCTCCTTTGAATTCTTTATGCGGATTTTCAATGCTCCCCTGATCACGTTATTAATCTCCGTGAATGTACTGCTCACCATTTCACTTATTATTATTTATTATATTTTGAGGAAGTCTCGACCCCCAAAACCAAGTAAATACTGAGTGGCAGGGAATGTGGAGAGGCCTGGGGGAGACTTTAG
>NW_011118372.1:0-598 GCF_000146605.3 Meleagris gallopavo
AAAGATTGTTTCTGCACCATTTAGTTCTATCTGTCTGATGCACACAGGAGCTGAGAGCTGCACTGCTTGAGCTGGTGGAACTTGGTTAAGTGAACTGGGAGGAGCAAGTTTCAGAACTTAGTCAGAATGCAGTAAAAAAGGGATAGTCTCACAGGCATTAAGATTCTGGCTTGCTATTTCTGCACTGAATTTGCTTTAATTTGATGTGGCTGTGATCTGAAAAGCGCTTGAAATGCAGCCACTGAGGCATTGTTGTGTAATTGACTTTCACACGTTGTAGATCCTAAATATCCTGGAATGCAAAACTCAGCACTGGTTGAAGTCTACTGCTTGAATCAGGATCCTAGCATCTGTTGCTCAGTGCTCTTTTCCCTGTAATGCTCCACATCACTTCATCTTGGAAATTGTTAAGGAATGGACGATGCTGTTAGAACATAACTGTTGTTAGAACAAGTATTTCTGGTGTGATCTGAAGCATTTTTGTAACTCTTGTGAGCAATTTCCCTTCCAGCATTGTCTTGTGCTGAAATTCTCCAATAATACCATGGTACTAGTTACTGGTTGTAAGAAATAACTACACTCTTAATAATTAAACAGT
>NW_011118373.1:0-658 GCF_000146605.3 Meleagris gallopavo
GGAAGAGAGGTAGTGAAAAGGTAGGGAGATGGGCCTAACAACAAAACAGCGGCAACGAGCTCAGGGAGAAAATACTACTTTTCTAAGTATGACGGCGGAATGCAAGATTCAGAAAACAGATGAGGTTTTCCAAAAGCAAGCGTCGAGTCTTGCACCTTGGAAGGAATAGCCGCAAGTATATCAGTACAGGTTGGGACACGACCTGCTGGAGAGGAGCTCTGCGGTGCAGAACCTGGAGGTCCAGGTGGACAACAGGTTGGCCATGAGCCAGCAGGGTGCCCTGGTGGCCAAGAAGGCCAATGGGATCCTACAGGGCATTCAAGGAGCGTGGCCAGCAGGTCAAGGCAGGTGATCCTCTCCCTCCTCTCTGCCCTGGTCAGGCCTCACCTGGAGGATTGCGTCCGGTTCTGGGCTCCCCGGTACCAAAAAAAAGGTTAGGGATCTCCTGGAAAGAGTCCAGCCGAGGGCCGTGAAGATGATAAAGGTCCTGGAGCACCTCTCTTATGAGGAAAGGCTGAGCGACCTGTTCAGCCTTGAGAAAAGAAGACGCAGAGGGGATCTGATCAATGTCTCTATCTAAGGTGACGGAAGCAAAGGAACAAGGCCTAGCTCTTTCCAGCCGTGCGTGGTGATAGGACAACGGGAAACGGCCAAAATA
>NW_011118374.1:0-343 GCF_000146605.3 Meleagris gallopavo
ATACACAGACTATAGATGTTTATTGTTTTATTGACAATTATCTGTTTAAGACTGAGATTATTGTATGAGTAGTTCCGAAATACCGCATTGTGGTTAACTGATTCAGTATCTAATTTCTTTTTAAAATACCCTATAGATTAAGGAGATAACAAAACATTGGATGTATGTTTGTGAATGGAAATTTTTCTCTAGCTGCCTTCCTTTTGTACTTGTTTCAATCAACATTAATTTTTCTATATTGGTACTTTCTTTTCCTCACTTCTAATTAATACGTTTGAATTTTGACTTAAAATTTTAAATCAGAATTAGCTACGAATCCATTGCTCTAGTAAAGTGGTGGTAG
>NW_011118375.1:0-420 GCF_000146605.3 Meleagris gallopavo
CTTAAGAATACCATGATTACGTTATATAACGTTCGATGAGGCCTGCCCCGTTGCATTATATGGCAGGTGGAATCGCCAGTCGATGTTATTTTCTTCTGCCAGCGTTGTATCAGTGCACCAGTAAAATGAGTTTGTTGGTGGCTCTCGATGACTTGAGGTGTCCCGTAGGCAGACATCAGTTCTGTGAGTGCCTTGATGGTATATGCCTGGTTTGCTTTCGGTACTGGATAAGCCTGCAGTAGCCACTTGCAGCGTCAACACAGGTCAGGGCATATCTGGCCCCCTCAGGCCGAGGAAGGGGCCCGATGTAATCGACCTGCCATCGCTGGAGAGGATTATGTCCTCTAGCAAGATGGGCTGTTGTTTCGGGCAGCGGTCTCGGTCTCATCTTGGAGCAAGCGTCGCAATCCCGGCATGCCT
>NW_011118376.1:0-446 GCF_000146605.3 Meleagris gallopavo
CCTGGGGCCGGGCCCTCGGGGGCTGCGGAGCGACGACGCGGAGGGGCGAGGAGCGGTCGAGTTCCCCTTTTTCCGCCCCTGGGAGGAGCGGGGCGAGGTGGGAGCGGAGGGGCTGAGCGAGGCCTCGGCCCGCGGGCGCGGGGCTGGCAAGAGCCCCCGCAAAAATAGAATTAAAAAAATTAAAATAATTCAGAAAAAAACCCCAAAATAATAAAAAAAAAAACCAACGAGGCTGGTGGTGTTGGTTGGTTGGTTATTTTTTGTGTTGTTGTTTGGTTTTTTGGTTGTTGGTTTGTATTTTGTTTTTTTCCCCCTTCCAGTTGAGATTAATCCCGGCTGTTGTGCTGCTGGTGCTTCCTCGCCGCCGTCACCATCATCATCTTCATCCTCCGGGAGCTCTTCTCCTCCTCCTGCTGCTGCCTCCTCACCGCCGCCATCAGCCTCTT
>NW_011118377.1:0-636 GCF_000146605.3 Meleagris gallopavo
CTGTGCTCTTTCATTCCCGGTCTCTTTGCGCTGTCACAGCGCTCTCAAATCCTTGCATTTGTGCAGAGCTGAAGGTCTGTTCTGGACTCAGGGCAGTGATGTGGTTCAACATGGAAGGTGGCTGAGGTGCGGCGTTGGGTGAGGGGCGTGGCCTCGGCGCCATGGCGGTGATGGGGGCGGAGCAACGGTAATGGGAGAGCTGCCGGAAGTGGAGGGGCGGGGCTTAGCGGCCGGATGGCCACGCCTGCTGTCTTAGCTCCGCCCACCACTTGGCTTCCCAAAGGGGCCGATGGGGGCCACTGGTGGGCATTGGGGTGAACTGGGAGCGACTGGTGGCCAACTGGGGGCTACTGGGGGCTACTGGTGGCCAATAGGGCAAACTGGTGGCCAACAGATGGGAACTTGTGGGCAACTGGAGGCAACCGGTGGCCAATGGGTAGAACTGGTGGCCTACTGGGTTGAACTGGTGGGCAACTGGGTGAACTGGTGACCAATGGGGTGAACTGGTGGCAACTTGTAGGAACTGATGGGCAACTGGGAGTTGAACTGTTGGCCAACTGGTGGCCAAGTGGGTGAACTGTGGCCAACTGGTGGCCAACTGGGGCTACTGGTGGCCAACTGGTGGCCAAATGGGGC
>NW_011118378.1:0-826 GCF_000146605.3 Meleagris gallopavo
TGAGCTTTCCCTAATACACAGATCCAATACACCGCGACGCTTATACAATTTCATCGCCACACGTTGGTAAAATTTCAAGATGAGTGACGATGGTGAAAGTTGACTTCCTTCTATGGGCCAGCGCTCGATGATGTTACTGGAGGCATACGGTCGTGAGGTGCAGGTCCGTCCTATGTTCCATCAGTCCCATGCAGACCATCACCGGGTGTTACACATGATCTGACAGTAACACTGGAACGTTTTGATGACATTTCATTCCTTCCGGTGATCCTGAAGGCTCAAAGACTCACGGGGAGAAATAGAGATGTTTCAGAGGTACCAAGAGGGGAAGGTCTGCCCTCCAGGGCAACATACAGGCCGTGTTTCTATCCTGGGTCAACACTTCCGCTTGTAAAGGGGCACGTCCTGGCCGCCTGTACCACACTTTCTGGCTGGATGTTTGCGGCTGCATAATAATATCAGGCACCAAAGGGGGTGTCCTGATCTGCCATAGGGACACGATGGGAGTCCCTTTAGCAGTGAAGATCGGAGTGTTGGCCACAAAATCAGTAGGTCATGTACCTATTACCGGAGGGACTACTGAGCCTCCCATCTCCAACCATCTCCCCCAAGGTGCAAGTAGGCCACACCACCTGGATCCTACCTGCACCTTCCAAGGCCATTTCATTCTATGGGTGCCAGGATCTAAGTTCTCAGGGGCAGGGAGCAGAAGATTATTCTCATTAGCTATCTGGGGTCTTACCTGATGATCAGTGCCCATCATTTGGATCTAAGTGGGTGGCCCACGTTGTCTGCAACATTCTCAGGGCACTGGGTCTGCCGTCTC
>NW_011118379.1:0-978 GCF_000146605.3 Meleagris gallopavo
AGCTCGTGCTAGAAGTGATGGTGTCACTGTATGAATGAAGGTCAGTCCAGGAGCAGCTGCTGATGGAAGGAATGAAGCCCACGTTACTAAACTGAAGCATCTCCTGGTAAGGTGTCAGAGCCGGCAGCAATGATGTCTGTCACTGTACAGACCAGAGGGATGGCTCCTCCAAGTGCTTGCTGACTGATGTGTGAGAGCATCTGCCTTCTCCAACTGAATGATAAAGCTAAAGATGCTGAATCGTTACAGCTTATGCAGAGGTTGTGAATGTGCTCTCAAATGTTTCCTTTAGTGATAAAGTGTGCTCTGGCACTGTGATGGTCCTATCTCTGATCTGGAGCACTGCGTCTCTTGCAAGCCTTGAGTGCCTGTTTCCACGAACCTTCCTTTCTTTCGCTCTTCAGAATAAGTGCAGGGTGCTTTTGGGGGAATCATGCAGGAGGCTGTCAGAAAGCCAGCTGTGACACGAAGGGATGCAACGGGAATGGACTGTCATTGCCACCAAGCAGAAGTGAGCTGCTTATGTCACGAAAGATATAATCTGGATTATTAGTTATGAGCAGTTGCAGTTGCAATAGGTAATTACCTCGAGTAACTATTTGTTCTGGAGCTCAGGGAAGAGTCATGAGAAGTGAAGTGGTAGTTATTGGCTTGGCTGTCAAAATGGTGGAGCTTTAGTGGAAGTGAAAGGTGTGGGCTTTCTGTAGGCAGGCCCCGGGTTTATTTCTGTAAGCAGCCCCCCTCTCAGAGATTGGTCTTTGTTTGCTGCTTTGCTGTGCCTACCTGCCTGCTCCCTGTGCTTGCTGCATCTCATCCCCTCCTTTTTTCATGGCATTTGAACTTGTAGTTTCACTTGTAAATGTGAGAGCGGAGCTGGATAAGGGGAGGGTAAGTTGCTTCTTTATTTTCTGTTCTCCCAGGTGGGTCTGTATATTTTTGGTGCCCAAGTTGTGGCAGCTCTGTAACTGGGAATGTTCC
>NW_011118380.1:0-367 GCF_000146605.3 Meleagris gallopavo
CTTAGGGGTGCTTCTTGTGGATCTTGGAGCCACCCCTCTGGACCTCTGTCCTCTTCTTTCTTCTCTTCTAATTGAGTCGAGATTCGTTTCATTTTCCGTCCTCTTACAGGGGCAACTGACATCAATTGTGGTGCTTCCTGTAGTTGATCAGGTTGGTCAGTCCCAATGCTCTCATCCTCCAGTTCAGCTTGGAGCCTGTCTCGTTCGATGATGAGAGTATCTAGCTCAGATTGGAGGGTGTCTTGTTGAGATTGGAGACTGTTGAGTTTGGATTGCAGGGAGTCTCTCTCAATTCGGAGGGCATCTCTCTCAGTTTGGAGGCTGTTTCTCTCGACCAGGAGACTCTCTCGCTCATTTTGCACTGTTT
>NW_011118381.1:0-582 GCF_000146605.3 Meleagris gallopavo
GATGTTGAACAAGACCGGACCCAGCACAGACCCCTGGGGGACACCACTGGTTACAGGTCTCCAGCCAGACTCTGCACCACCAACGACGACCCTCTGCGCTCTGCCAGTCAGCCAGTTCTCAACCCACCTCACTGTCCACTCATCTATCCCACACTTCCTCAGCTTTGTTATAAGGATGTCGTGGGAGACAGTATCAAATGCCTTTCTAAAATCAAGGTAGACTACATCTACCGCTCTTCCCCCATCCACCCAGCATGTGACAGCATCATGGAAGGCCACCAAGTTGGTCGAGCACAACCTCCCCTTGGTGAACCCATGCTGACTACTCCTGATAACCTCCTTTTCTCCCAGTTGTCTGGAGATGGTATCCAGCACAAGCTGTTCCATCTCCAGCAGATGGACTGCTTAGGGACATGGTTTAGTGAGTGGTACTGGTGGTAGGTGGACATTTGCACAAGAAGATCTTGGAGATCTTTTCCAACCTTAATGATTTTTATGTATTCTATGACTGACAACAATGTTCCAGTTGTTCTAGGGTCTTTGCCTAGACTATTCCAGATCCCTAAGTACTAAGCCTGCTTC
>NW_011118382.1:0-478 GCF_000146605.3 Meleagris gallopavo
ATCTCTCAGCCTGTCCTCATATGAGAGGTGTTCCGTCTGTGGATCTTTTGTGGCCCTTCTCTGGACCCACTCCAACAGGTCTATATCTCTCCTTTACTGAGGGCACCACATCTGGACACAGCACTCCAGGTGAGGCCTCACCAGTGCAGAGTAGAGGGGCAGGATCACCTCCCTCAACCTGCTGGCCATGCTTCTTTTGATGCAGCCCAAGATAAAGTTGGCTTTCTGGGCTGCAAGGGTACACAGTTGACACATGTCCAGCTTGACATCCACCAGTACCCCTAGGTTTTTTTGGCAGGGCTATGTTCATTCCTTTCATCTCCCAGTTTGTATTGGTAATGAGTGTTGCCTCGACCAAAGTGCAAGGTCTTGCATTTAGCTTTGTTGAACCTCATGAGGTTCACCTGGGCTCGCTGCTCAAGCCTATCTAGGTGTCTCTGAATGCCATTCCACCCTTCTGGTGTGTTGGCCACACCCC
>NW_011118383.1:0-324 GCF_000146605.3 Meleagris gallopavo
CCTTTTAGAGCCAAAAAACGTGTCTCAACTTTTGCACCTTGAGAGCGTTTTGTTTGGTGATGCACCCCTGCTCTGCCGAATGTAGAGCTGTCAGGCAGGCTGGAGTTCTTCTGCTGCCATCTGAGCAAGAATGAGAATTTTTTTGTTGTTTGGGGTGGATTTGGGCTGACAGGACAATCCTTCTACAGGCTACTGGTTTCTGCTAAATCAGCAAATTGTATTTTGTTGTAGGGACGGAGCCTGCGCGTCCGTGGAATGGTGCTGGGCAAGGGGGGAACGGAAAGCCTGCACTGGTAAGAAGCTCTTGTGAGCTGTGGTGTGGGT
>NW_011118384.1:0-504 GCF_000146605.3 Meleagris gallopavo
CACCACTTCACCTCTGAGAAAGCCCACAGCAAAGTGTTGACATATTTATTACTTTATCTTAGATTGATTGATCTATGCAAGTCCAGGCTTGCATTTGCTGCATATCACGGTGGTCTTCCCCATGTTACTCCTTCTCTGGAGATATTTAAGACCCACCTGGACTCCTACCTGTGCAGCCTGCAGGAGGGAGCCTGCTTTATGGGGGGATTGCACTCGATGATCTCTAGAGGTCCCTTCCAACTTCTGCAGTTCTACAGTGATTCTATATGCCAGGGCAAGAAGAACAGGAAAGCTAAACACAACTATTTTAAGTGCTACTGTTGTACCAGCATAAAAAATTATGTTACAAAAGTTGCTACTGATCTGCTTTTGAAAAGCTGTACACGTTTGTTGCTTTTTTTCCTAAGAATGGAAATGCATCAGGTCCTTTTACAGGTAAAGTGTAAAGTGTTTTCTCTGTTTTAATGCAGCAAGCTAAATTATGTGCACATATATTCCACTTTT
>NW_011118385.1:0-583 GCF_000146605.3 Meleagris gallopavo
AAGAGCACTCTGTGGGTTGGAGAGCGGCCGCCTGCTCTGGCAGATGGGTGGCGGAAATACCACTGAGCACATCCAGACCCACTTTGAGAGCAAGAGGGAGTGCTCCGCGGCTGAGAGCGGTGGAAATGCTCGGGAAGGGCAGGCTCCTCCATCTGGCAGCTCCTCAGCAATTCTGGAGGATGAACCTCGCCGCAGAGATGAGACACCCCTCTGCCTCACCCACGACTGGCAGGACTCTCTGGCAAAGCGCTGCATCTGCGTCTCCAACATCATCAGGAGTTTGTCGTTTGTGCCGGGCAATGACACTGAGATGTGCAAACACGCCGGGTTGCTGCTGATCCTGGGGAAACTGCTGCTCTTACACCACGAGCACCCAGAGCGCAAGCAGGCAGCCCTGAGCTCTGAGAGAGAGGAGCTGGAGCAGGACCAGGGGCTGAGCCGCAGCCAGGAGGAGTGGTGGCAGGACTGCCTGCAGGCGCTGCGTGAGAACACACTGGTGACGCTGGCCAACATTTCTGGCCAGCTGGACCTGTCCCCCTCTCCCAGAAAGCCTCTGCTTGCCCATCCTGGATGGACTCCTCCA
>NW_011118386.1:0-904 GCF_000146605.3 Meleagris gallopavo
GAATTATCGACTGCACTCCCCCAGCATCAAGTTTCCTTGTGGTACACATTGAACATCTCCGTTTTTTGCATTACCCACCAAGTGGTCCCAGGTCCCTGGGCAAAAACAGTACCACGGAGTGGGTTGCCCTTTCCAGAAGCTGGAAGAACCCAAACTGCTTTTCCCAACATGTTCTTTACATGTACAACAGGGACTTTATCTCCGTCTACAGTAAGTAGGGAGCTGGATTGGGTAGGACCATCACGATTGATAGATCCTCTGGTATTGACTAACCAGGTGGCTTCTGCCAAATGCTTCTCCCAGTGTTTAAATGTACCGCCTCCCATTGCTTTCAGCATAGTTTTTAACAACCCATTGTATCGTTCAATTTTACCAGAGGCTGGTGCATGGTAGGGAATATGGTAAATCCACTCAATGCCATGATCTTTGGCCCAAGTATTTACAAGAGAATTTTTTAAAAATGAGTCCCATTATCTGACTCAATTCTTTCTGGGGTACCATGTCGCCACAGGACTTGTTTCTCAAGACCTAATATGGTATTTCGGGCGGTAGCATGGGGTACTGCATAGGTTTCAAGCCACCCAGTTGTTGCCTCCACCATAGTAAGCACATAACATTTACCACTGCGAGATCGTGGCAAGGTGATATAATCAACCTGCCATGCCTCTCCGTATTTATACTTTAGCCATCGCCCTTCCCCCCAGTGTGGTTTCATCCTTTTGGCTTGTTTGATTATGGCACATGTTTCACAATCATGAATAACCTGTGCAATAGCGTCCATAGTTAAGTCCACCCCTCGGTCTCTAGCCCATTTATGTGTCGCATCTCTCCCTTGGTGACCCGAGGTCTCATGGGCCCATCGAGCTAAAAATAATTCACCCTTGTTCTGCCAGTCCAGGTCTAT
>NW_011118387.1:0-725 GCF_000146605.3 Meleagris gallopavo
GAAGCCTGCAAAATACAGTAAGCTGAGATCATTGTTCAATATGTACAGTCTGTTTTCTCTCTCCTTGTGTAACTGAACGCACAAAGTAAACAAAATCAGGTGAGAAGGTTACTATTGAGAGCTGCCGTGAGCTCTGTCAGGTAAGTCGGTTTCTCTAGTCAGGCTATCAGGTACACTCTCCCTCACTACCTCTTAACATGAGATTGAACTGCAGTGTTGTTTTCTCTCTTCATGTTACTTCGGATAACTCTAGAGAGAGCCCTCCTGAAATTTATCACAAGTGTTGAGAGAACAATTCTTGAATTTTTCAAGAAACAACTAAACCAGGAAAGAATAAGTGTTAGTAAGACTTGATTTGAATTTGTTGAGGTAGCTTCTATTTCTTTTCCTCAACAGGGTGCTAGCCTGAAATTTTTCTGTTGACCAGAGGGAATGCACTGGGCAACGTATCTATTACTGGAAGAAAGTTTTGATTAGTTTGGAACAATCAAAAAGAACAAAAATATTCCTGAACGGAATGATCCTCTCTTCAAACAATTTCCATAATGTGGACATTCAGGTGCAGATTGATCAATGTAAGATTAGAGAAAGGAGGGTTATGTGTCGGTACACGAGCTTACGGTTCTGGTTTCACCCAGCAGATGGCTAAGCACGATGTCACAGTGCACCCCTTTGGCCAGTTGAAGTCAGCTGTCCTAATTCTGTTCCCTCCCAGCTCCTTGGAT
>NW_011118388.1:0-419 GCF_000146605.3 Meleagris gallopavo
GGAGTTGTTCACGCAGGTCCAGAGGAGGGCCACAAAGATGATCAGAGGGCTGAAACACCTCCCCTGAACGGAAAGGCTGAGAGAGCTGGAGCTCATCAGCTCCAGTGGAAAAGAGAAGGCTCCAAGGAGACCTTGGAGTGGCCTTCCAGTACCTGAAGGGCCCTACAGGAAAGCTGGGGAGGGACTTTTTATCTGGGCACGTAGCGACAGGACAAGGGGAAATGGCTTTAAACTGGAAAAGAGTAGATTTAGATTACATATCAGGAAGAAATTTTTTACTGTGGGGATGGGGAGACACTGGAACATGTTGTCCAGCAAGGTTGTGAATGCCTCCTCCTCCAAGCATTCAAAGCCAGGCTGGATAGGACTTTTCAGCAACCTGATCTAGAGGGAGGTATCCCTGCCTATAGCTTGGGTTG
>NW_011118389.1:0-647 GCF_000146605.3 Meleagris gallopavo
GGTGGTTTGTTTTTGTCATTACTGTTGCTAGTGCTGAAGCCTCACTGCGCTCACATCCACGTGTTGGTCTTCACAAATGCGCACTTCCATATCAGTTGCTGTGCTGTCATTCTGGCCGTCTGTCGCCTTGCTACAGAATGAACTGAGTGCTGGCAGGAAGGTTCAAACTCTGCTGTGTCCACCTGTGACGTTGTGGTCAGCATTATAAAATAGGAGGCATTCCTTTTGGATCAGCCCTTGCATAGTTATGAAAAAATTAGGTTTGTAATGGCTGTCTGAGTAAATTGGTGGCTGCTGGAGAGAGGCACAACTCTAAAAGAACAGTAGTTAAAAACTGATAGCTTTCAAGGCCAATTTAAATAATGTGGCTGTATAGGGTTATTTATTTAAAGTTATCTTTCATTGTCGTATTTCCTGAAAGGTCTTCTGGTCTGGCATTCTAGGCTTGATTTTGAATCTGCAAACTCTAGTATTCTCGAGCAACTCCATCCTGTAAGTGGATTAGATTTCATACTCCATTGTAAAACTGCTTTTAAGAATTGGTATTGCAAGAAATGATTCTTGAGGTCCCTTCCAACCCGGGCCATTCTGTGATTCTGTGACTAGGAAAGGCGTTACAACGGAGGTATGGTGGTGGAAGGACTGGC
>NW_011118390.1:0-1120 GCF_000146605.3 Meleagris gallopavo
TGTGAGGCCGTGTGGGGTCAGTGGGTTTATTGGGGTCCTTGAGGTCACCATTGGGGTCAGTGGGGTCAATGGGATCATTGGGGTCATGTGGGGTCAGTGGGGTCATGTGGGGTCACCTAGGGTTATTGGGGTCACGTAGGGTTATTGGGGTCAATGTGGCCAATGGGGTCACTGGGGTCATGTGTGGGCATTTGGGGTCATTTTGGTCAATGGGGTCATTGGAGTATTGGGGTCAGTGGGGTCAGTGGGGTCACGTGAGGTCATATGGGATCTTTGTTGTCAGTGGGAATCTTGGGATCGTGGGAGGTTTCGTGGGTCAGTGTGGGGTCGTTGGGGTCACCGGTGTCACTGGGGTCAGGTGAGGACATTCGGGGTCATTGTGGTCAGTGGGGTCAGTGGAATGGGGGTGGGTTCGTGTGAGGTCCCTGGGGTCACCGGGGCCGTTGGGGTCACTGGGGTCATTGGAAGCCGTTCCCAGCTTTTCCAGGTGTGACTCCGCCTCAGGAACTCCCTCTGTCCCCTCTCATTTTATTCCTCTCAGCTCCCACGAGGCGCCATGGCGTCGGCTTAACTCGCACTCCGCCATCGCACTCAGTAAAACAAGTTTTTGTCCGCAGATCGTTTGTCGTCTTTTGTTCTTTCTTCTTCCTTCCTGGAGCCCAACTCCAGCTCCCGTCCGTCTCCCCTTCCCTTCCCATTTCTGGTGGGCCGGGGGGGGAGGGGAAGCCCCACGGCCCCCCGTCGCGGGCACAGACGTGCGCACAACTTCCGCTGGGTTCTGCTCACACTTTACTCCACGCTTACTAACTCACACCATACTCCAGGTGTGCTCTCACCTTCATGTGATACTCACAGTTGATACTCACAGTTTACTTGGTTTACGCAAGAATTACTCATGCTTTCCTCTGACTTTTCTCCAGGTTTTACTCCCACAACTGGGTATCACACTCTATTCCAGCTGTACTCACACCTTACTTCAACATTTATTCACACTTTACTCTGGGTTTACCCATACTTTACTCCTTCTTTACTCTGACTTTTCTCCAGGTTTGGTGATGGGGGCGGAGCAACGGTAATGGGAGAGCTGCCGGAAGTGGAGGGGCGGGGCGTTAGCGGGGAC
>NW_011118391.1:0-598 GCF_000146605.3 Meleagris gallopavo
GTTTTTAACTTGATAGAGCTAACAGTAGGAATCTGGCAGGTTTGAGTTACAGACAGCAAGGGTAACTACAGGTCCTATTGCATCATCATGAGCTGACACAGCAGCTGCATAAAGAAGAACCCAAACCAACCAGGTATTTTAAAACCCAGATCCTCCTTTCTCAGCCTCAGAGAAGCACAATCTAGAGACAAAAGTGAAGGACAGCTTTCAATTTTTCAGCTGAAATTTCAGTATTGCATTACATGTTGACAACCACGGGGGTACAGTACAGAGAGTGACAAGAAGAGAATTAATTTCTCCACCTCCGTGCTTCTAGAACATTATGATTACAGTTACTCAGTTATATACCAAGTTTGCCAGATACCAAAGCTGGAATAACTTCTTGGTGTTGTGAAATTAAGGTTTGCAAAAAGAATTACAAAATCCCATGGTTCTGTGATTCTGAATGCAGACCCTATAGCAAGGCCAATGTGATACTAGAAACTTGATCAGCAGCTGATTTTCTGTAAATAATTTCTTGACGAAAACGGGACCTGGTCAACTTAGGACGTGACCTTTAGGCTGGATAGCAACTCCCAGAGGAATCACACAACCACTG
>NW_011118392.1:0-493 GCF_000146605.3 Meleagris gallopavo
AAATTGCACAGATCAGAGAATTTATATGGGCCACAAAATGGAACACAGAAAGACTGGTAATATTTATAATATTTCATCTTGAAGTTCAGTGGGTGTGGTAGAACATTAAGTGCTATCTAAAATATATTTATTTTCATCACATTTTAAAGGGATGATATGGGCCAATTAGTTGAGTTAGATAGATCCACTACTTCCATTAGAGGTGCCATTATAACCATTAGGTTTTCTTTGATTTCAGCAGAACACTTACATGATGAACCCTGCCAAGTTGGATTGGGCAACCTGATCAAGTATCTGATTCAACAGTTGGCAACTCTGTCCAAAAAAGGTGTTTTGGAACTAGGTGATCTTTAAGGTCCCCTCCAACATTCTATGATTCTATCAATTATACTGTTTTGGTCAATAAATATGAGGAATTGTCTCAATGGCAACACTTTGGAAAAACTGTCAGCTTCTTCCAAAAGCTGAAGAAATTTGAAGAACAGTGCTATAG
>NW_011118393.1:0-506 GCF_000146605.3 Meleagris gallopavo
TGCATTAAGAAGAGCGTGTCCAGCAGGTCGAGGGAGGTGATCCTCCCCTCTACTCTGCCCTGGTAAGGCCTCATCTGGAGTACTGTGTCCAGTTCTGGGCTCCCCAGTTCAAAAAGACAGGGATCTCTTGGAAAGAGTCCAGCGGAGGGCCACAAAGATGGTGAAGGGCCTGGAGCATCTCCCCTATGAAGAAAGGCTGAGTGAACTGGGTCTGTTTAGCCTTGAGAAAAGAAGACTGAGAGGGGACCTGATCCAGGTTTATAAATATCTGAGGTGTGGCGGCCATAGCGGTGAGCCCAGTCTCTTTTCAGTGGTACGTGGAGACAGGACGAGGGGAAACGGACATAAGCTGCAGCATAGGAAGTTTCGCACGAATGTGCGTAAGAACTTCTTCAGGTGAGGGTGACGGAGCACTGGAACAGGCTGCCCAGGGAGGTTGTGGAGTCTCCTTCTCTGGAGATATTCAAGTCTCGCCTGGACGCCTACCGGTGCGACCTGGTGTAGGG
>NW_011118394.1:0-442 GCF_000146605.3 Meleagris gallopavo
TGCTTTGCAGATCGTTAACAAGGAGGTTTAATGCATTTTCTGAACCTTATCCTAGAGCTGTCCGGTGCACGGGGTTTCTTCTGCTGCTGTTTCATGGGATCTGGGGGGCAGAACCCAGAGGCACCCACTGGTGTGCCCCAGCTCCTGGCAGCATCTTCTGGAGCCCCAGAAGTTGCCTCGGTGCATGGAAGGTCTATACTGTTCTGCAGGGATAAGGTACAAGGACACAGCTCTGTCCCATTCATGAGAGCCAGTGGGAGGCAGCAGCTTTTGGCCAGGGCTGCCACCCCACCCCAGGACCTGCAGGACACAGGTGCAACCATGCAAAGAAACCTCTTGTTTTGTTCTCCCCTTTTCAGAGGAACCACACAATCCCCAAAGCCTTCCAACTCAGCACAAAAGCAAAAAAAGCACCAAAGCTTGCAGTGAGTCAACTGCAAAG
>NW_011118395.1:0-516 GCF_000146605.3 Meleagris gallopavo
AGCTCATTCATCAGCCCAGTTGGTAGTAAAATTCCAAATCCAGTGCAGTACTTCAGTGATATTTTAAAGACTTGCCTTAGAACTTTTAAAATACTGTGATTTTTAAAGACATAGAAAAAAAGACACATCACTGCATTTTTTTGTAAGTACGATTATAATAAAATATGTAACGTTCATCTCGTACTTACAGCGGCAATTTTTGCAGTCCAGACTCGATGTTGCTTATCTTCAGTATGTAATAAATAGTTTTGGTGTTTCATTATGGAAGGTATTTAGCTTTCATAAGAAATGTCTGTGCCTCTTTGTTTGATGATCCTTCAAAGGAGGCGAGGTGTAGAGAATGGAGAATGTAAAGAGGCTATCTGTATCTTCTATGTGTGTGATTTCATGTGGGAATTGACCCAGACTTTTTTTAGTAGAATAGTGAAAATGAGATTAAAAACAGTAGTGTGGGAATGTATATAATTCCGTCGCTCTGGGAAGAATCATCTCTTGCGTAGTGGAGATATTCTTATT
>NW_011118396.1:0-571 GCF_000146605.3 Meleagris gallopavo
ACTTGGCCTGACAAGGTCGCTATCCCATTGCAAACGGGTTTATGATCCTCCATGGAGGACCTTCACACCCATACTGGCCAATTAGGCACGAGGGAGGCGACGTACGAAGAAGCGTTTGAAAGCCCAGAGTTGACAAAATCTTTGGCAGGGATGAGGAACACTTGATTGTACAACAGGCTCCCTCCCGTCTTTATGAACCTTAGTGTCCCATATTAACCCTCCTAGAGGCCTCGGAGGCCACTGTCCAACAGGTTGCCCAGCTGGTAGCTGATCTGGGGGAGTCAGAGTGCCTGAGAACAAGGCGCAATGTCAGGGTGGTGGATGGAGCCAACGTACTCCCAGTCACTAAGACCAGAAAGGCCGCCCCACGGACACCCCCTGACAGGGCCCCATGCGGGTGTCCCAGAAACAAATGTTCAACCATCTCACACGGGCTGGGCGGCCTTTGCCAAGATCGACCGGCAACCTCATCATATTTTACTGCAGTGACGGAAACAGCTGCGAGACGATCAAAAACTTCAAAGTACTCCCAAAAGAGCCAGGCTACGAATAACGCAGCAAATGCCAATGG
>NW_011118397.1:0-945 GCF_000146605.3 Meleagris gallopavo
CTGGAAAGGTGATGGAACAGCTTGTGCTGGATACCATCTCCAGACAACTGGGAGAAAAGGAGGTTATCAGGAGGAGTCAGCATGGGGTCACCAAGGGGAGGGCGTGCTCGACCAACTTGGTGGCCTTCTATGATGCTGTCACATGCTGGGTGGATGGGGGAAGAGCGGTAGATGTAATCTACCTTTATTTTAGAAAGGCATTTGATACTGTCTCCCACGACATCCTTATAACAAAGCTGAGGAAGTGTGGGATAGACGAGTGGACAGTGAGGTGGGTTGAGAACTGGCTGACTGGCAGAGCGCAGAGGGTCGTCGTTGGTGGTGCAGAGTCCGGTTGGAGACCTGTAACCAGTAGTGTCCCCCAAGGGTCTGTGCTGGGTCCGGTCTTGTTCAACATCTTCATCAATGACCTTGATGATGGAATAGTGGCCACCCTCAGCAAGTTTGCTGATGATACGAAGTTGGGAGGATTGGCTGACATGCCTGAAGGCTGTGCTGCCATTCAGTGAGACCTGGACAGGCTGGAGAACTGGGCAGTAGGAAACAAGATGAGATTTAACAAAAACAAGTGTAGAGTCTTGCATCTGGGGAGGAATAATTGCATACACTGGTACAGACTGGGGGATGAGCTGCTGGAGAGGAGCTCTGCAGAGAGGGACCTGGGCGTCCTGGTGGACGACAGGTTGGCCATGAGCCAGCAGTCTGCCCTCGTGGCCAAAAAGGCCAATGGCATTCTGGAGTGCATTAAAAAGAGCGTGGCCAGCAGGTCGAGGGAGGTGATCCTCCCCCTCTACTCTGCCCTGGTAAGGCCTCATCTGGAGTACTGTGTCCAGTTCTGGGCTCCCCAGTACAAGAAAGACAGGGATCTCTTGGAAAGAGTCCAGCGGAGGGCCACAAAGATGGTGAAGGGCCTGGAGCATCTCCCCTATGAAGAAAGGCTAAGTG
>NW_011118398.1:0-509 GCF_000146605.3 Meleagris gallopavo
GCGTCCAGATCGCTCTGCGGGGTCTCTGTGTCCTCAGGCAGATAACGGGAGGATGCGGGAGCTGAGGGGCGATGGGAGGGAGGGGAGCGTCCTGCCGTGCCGCCGGCAGCCTGGGGACCACGTGCTGTGGGTGCCGGCACAAAACTCCTCCATCCGTCCCCACGGAAGCAAAATGGTGATTCTGATATTATCTTTTGCAGGCGAGGATAACCAAGTCTTTGAAAAGTACAGCACCTCCCCGAGGGTGACGAAGTGCGCCTTTCTGACCTGAGCCCAGCAGACATCGCAGTCCCCAGCCTGGATTGTGACCCGGTGTCTTTCCAGTGCAGCCCACCCCAAGCGCAGCCCGAGTGCCCGGACAGCAGCACCTCCATGAGGAGCAGGTCGGCATCGCTGAGGAGCAGCCGAGCCTCTTGGAGGAGGACTTAGAATCAGGCAGCCGGTCCCAGGCAGCGGGCAGCACACACAGCTGTGATGCAGTCACAGTTCTCTCCGAATTCTGTGCTTGA
>NW_011118399.1:0-1552 GCF_000146605.3 Meleagris gallopavo
AGCAGCAGAGGATGTGATTGCCTTCTCTCCCTGGAGATATCCATGGTCCTCCTGAGCTGACAGCTCCTGCAAGGCAGCAGGGATCATCACTGCAGAACATGTAAGTCAGCACAATTAATCAACACATCCACTCGATATCAGAATCATCATTATTTCTACTAAAAGAAGTTGACCAAGAGAGAAACAAACATCGAATCTGGAAACTCTGCTCATGACCCGTAAGAAAAATGACACATGGACAAAGAAAGGGGAGGAATTGGCTTCCCCTGCATAGGGCAGTGTTTCAGCTGAGGCAGTGAAGGCATAACATAACAGAATCACAGAATGGCTTAGGTTGGAGGGGACTTGAAAGAACACTTAGCTCCAAGCCCCAGCCACTGGCAGGGTTGCCAACCACCGGATCAGGGTGACCAGGATCCCATCCATCCTGACCCTGAAATCCTCCAGGGATGAAGCATGTGGTGTTATTCTGCTGACCAAATGGATGAGCTCACAACAGAAGAGCCAGATCTTCCTCTCTGCTCCAGCTGTGGCATACTCTGGAGTTCAAGGCATCACAAAGCTGTGACACATCTACATTCGTTCACTGATGACACCTTAGTTTGCTCTGGGCTCTCATTTGAAGGACATCAGAAGAAGTTCTGGGTCATGTCAGTTCCCAGTTTATAGGAAGATGGTGAACGTTGTCCTAATTTTAAAGAAGAGGAAGAAAGAGGACATCGGTAATTAGAGAGCTGTCATTCTCACTTAAATGCCTGGTAAACTTATGAATAAAATGATGCTGGGAGTTACTGAGAAATGCCTGAAGGACAATTCTGTCATTGGTCACAGAAAACACAAGTTCATAAGGAGAAGGTCGTATTAAACTTAATGTCCTTTTATGACAGGATCACCCATTAAGTTGATCAAGGGATGCCAGTTGAGATTATCCTTGAGGGTTTCAGTAGAGCCTTTGATATTCTTTCTCACAGTACCTTTCTGGGCCAAATGTCCTGAATACATCTACACAGAAACATAAAATGATGAGTGAGCCTTTGGCCAATGGGTCGGGCCAGAAGATTACAGCAAATGTGGTTCCATCAGGCAAATGAATGGTCACAAGCAGGGCTCCCCAGTGCTCCTTTTGAGAGCACTTCTCCTTAATGATTTCATCCAAAAATGTCATGTCAGACTAGAAGATCATTTGAGCAAGTTTACTGATGATACTAAATTGGGAGGAGCTGTTGCCTCCATGGAGGGTGGGGAGGACTTGCAGAGAGAGGTGGACAAGTTAGAGAACTGGGTAAGCACGAACTCACAAAGCATGAAGTATAACAAGAACAAGTGCCTGACTCTGCACCTGGGTAAGGGCAACCCTGAACGTACACACTGATTGGGGAATGGGATACTGGAGAGCAGTCCTACTGAAAGGGACTGGGGGTCCTGGTCAACACCAAATAGAACGTGAGTCAGCAGTGTGCCCAGGCAGCCAGGTAAGCCAACTGTTCCCTTCGGTGCACTGAGCATGGTATTGGCATCTGAGTGAGGGAAGGGATTGTCCCTCTCTGCTCTG
>NW_011118400.1:0-760 GCF_000146605.3 Meleagris gallopavo
AATGAAAATCCTGGACACTGCTTGTTAATAAAAAAAGTACTCGAGGGGGACATAAAAATTGGATGCCATCTGGGCCGTAACGACACAGAAATGCTAGATTTCTTGATCCTTCTCGATCCACGTTGGGGACAGCGGAACTGCTGCCTCAGACTTCTGAAGGGCAGGCTTTAACCTCCTTAGGATCGTAATTGGGACAGTCCCTTCGGTGGTACTTTGGGAGAGCGTAGGAGCCCAGGAAGCTTGGGAATACTTGAAGTAAAATATTTTTAAGTTGGGAGAGCTGACAGTCCCAAGTCACAGAAGATGAGCCGACGGGCGAGGAGGGCACATGGGCTGAACGGAGACCTTTGGCTGCAATTCAAAAATGAAACCAAACTTCACGTTCTCTGGAAAAGTGGGCGAGCTACTTATAATGATTACAGGTACATAGGGAAGCTGTACAGGGAGAAAATTACAGAGGCCAAAGCCAAGATGAACGTTAACTTGGCCGCTAAGGTTAACGAAAACACAAAATGTTTCTATAAATACATCAACAGCAGGAGGAGGACTATACAGCATCTCCATCCCCCCGTTGAACACCAAGGGCAACTTGCTCACTGAGGATCAGAATGATACTAAGGCTCTTAAAAGCCTTCTTTGCCTCAATCTTACTATTAGAAACTTATTACTGCCTGGCCACACAGCTGCCGACTCTGGTACATTGGCATGTAGAACAGAACAGACCCTGCGTGATATACGATGAGACTGTTTCAGACCTCCT
>NW_011118401.1:0-541 GCF_000146605.3 Meleagris gallopavo
CACCTGCATCAGAGCTAGAAAGAGTCTGGAAGACAGTAAACTGTTACCTATGCACGAGAAAGAGAAATAAAACAGCCCAGAAGAGTAGATTCTTTTGGCTATTTGGATTTATATTCTTCCTCTGCATTCCTTCTTGTCTCTTAATGCTAAAACTTTCAATAGATAAGCACAAATCTTAGCTTAGACACAACTCTACTGGCCATCGACAGGCCATGACCACGTATCAGCAGTTGAGAGGATAATCTCACTTGTGTTGAGTTGGCCTTCAGGAGTAAGGAAATCATCCAACGCACACGGCACTGCTGCATTAAACAGAAACGTGTCCCCTGTTAAGGACTCTGACAACACAATAGACTTGGGAGCAAAGAGAAAGTACAGCCCACCGAATCCATAATTTGGATAATCCCCTTGCAAATAGCTGACAATCAACGCTGTCCAGTCACAACAGATTCTGTCTGTTGATGCTCTGGACTGCTGGAAAGGTGAGGTACTTGACTTGGAATTCTGGTCTTGTTAAAAGAACAACGAAAACTACAATGGA
>NW_011118402.1:0-426 GCF_000146605.3 Meleagris gallopavo
AGAAGGGGAACTGTTTAAATTCATTCCCTCCTGTAAACTGATAGTCATTGGCTTCTTGTCACACCCTGCTCCCGTAAAGCAGGATAACAAGGATTTAACGATGTTTACAAACGTGGTAGAGATTGCTGTATACAACCAAGCACACACGGCTGAGCGCGCTCTCCTGTCTCTATCCCAGTTCTAGAAACACCCACATACAGATGTGCACGTGTCCCTATTGCTTCTCCTCGTTCCCCTGGGGCTCCGCTGACCACGATGAGGCCATGTTGGTCTTGGGTTGGAGAGCAGAGCTGGTGCTCTGGTGAGCGTGCTGCACACGGAGACTGAGCTGTGAGCCTTCCTTGGAGCAGATCACCTGTGAGAGCCGTCAGAAGCAGCGCTGCGGCGTGTGTGTGAGCTGGGCACAGCTCAGGCTGAGCGGTGACC
>NW_011118403.1:0-3897 GCF_000146605.3 Meleagris gallopavo
CGTTCCCCCTGCGGGATGCCGCTCGTTACCAGCCTCCACCTGGACACAGAACCATTAATCACCACTCTCTGTCTGCGGCCTTTCAACCAATTCTTTATCCATGGGGTGGTCCACCCATCAAATCCACATCCCTCCAACTTGGAGACAAGGATGTGGTGGGGAACCATATCAAAGGCCTTGCTCAAGCTCAGGTCGCCTTGCCGTGACATCGGTCGCCTTGCCTTTGTCCACCAACATCGTCACTCCGTCACAGAAGGCCACCAGATTGGTCAAGCATGACCTTCCCCTTGTGAAGCCTTGTTGGCTGTCTCAGATCACACGCTCATTCCTCATGTGATCAAGCATGTCATCCAGGAGGATCTGTTCCATGATCTTCCCAGATGAGGTACAGAGGTGAGAGTCACCGGCCTGTAGTTCCTCAGATCCTCCTTACTCTCTTTCTTATCAATGGCAGTGACAGGACCCTTTTTCCCATTCACCTGATACCTCAACTGACAGCCACAACTTTTTACTTATGATAGAGAGCTGCTCAGAATCCATCTCAGCCTGCTCTTTCCGAACCCTTAGATGCATGCCCTCTGGCCCCACAGTCTTGTACACATTCAGTCTCATGCGGCTGCTTTGGACTTGCTCTGCCCTTACAGTGGGGGAGGATTTACTCCCCTGGTCCCCACCTAGATGTTTAGGGATGCACGGTTCAGGGACGTGAGAAATATTCGAGTCCTGGCTGCCACTGAAGACCGAGTGAGATAGGTGTCCATCTGTCCCACAGTATCCCTGGCTTTATGTCCAGCTTTGCTGCCTCTCCATCCTGACGTGCCCTCAAGGCCTCAGTGCACATTCTGCAGGAGGTATCCATGATGAACCTGAGTGAGGATCCTGGGGCTGCAGGAGGCTTGTGCTGAAAATGGCCCCAGAGCAAGACAGGAGAGGGAGTGAGTTAGAGAACCAGGCTGCACTTGGTATAGCTGGGATGGAGCTAATTTTTTCACCACAGCCCATATTGTGCCGTCTATCAAAGGTGTGTCTGAAACATGAGGCATAATACATCACAAGTACACTTTTAGCACAGCATCAGTTCCTGCTTTGTTTCCCCCTCTGCACCCCCGCAGGGTAGGCCCCACAACAGCCCAGTTTCTCCTGTGCTGTGGTTTGAGACAGCTACAGATTTTATCACAGCACCAGAGGGGTAAACTACAATTATCATATTCCTTTAATGGTTGCTGATCATAGTCTTTTCTGGTTTGCTCCTGAGATTGTTCTCTACCTTCCTGTTTTCTGTGATCTGTGCCACATTCTCTCTTTTGTTATACATCAGATCTGAGATCTTGTGTCTGTCTTTCTCAGAATTGGTCTTGAGCCTAATCTGGTAATCATGCCCTACATTATTCCATCTCTGAGATTCAGAAACATTGAACATTAAGTAACACAGTCTTGTTATCTTCATGTGGCAGTCAATTTGTAGATATAAGAAGTGGTACCTTCCCCTCCATTCTCTGTGGGCAACTGCGACTGCTTTGGACTATTGTGAACATCCTTGGACAACAAGCATTCTGCTATTGCCTGTTCTCCAGAAGACATTGTTTTGTTTATCTAAGGTTAAACAGTTAGTTATGAGCACTATCCCAGAATCATCCCCAGTGCAGTGTGAAAGAGGATGGCAGGGTTTGTGGGAGGATATGGACAGGTGTGTGCCGCTGCTGTCTCCTCCCATGATTTTGAACTTCACCCCAAACAAGTATGGAATCCTTAAATACTAGTAGAATGGTTGAAAGAAGACCTGGGTTGCTTCCAGATGGGGATATTCACTGAATCACAGAACCACAGAACTGTTAAGGTTAGAAGGCACCTCTAGAGAGCATTGAGACCAACCACCCAGTTTAAGTATGTTCCCCACAGCAGGTCATACAGGTACTCATCTGGATGGGTCTTGAATATATCCAGAAAATGTGACTCCTCAGCCTCTCTGAATTGCCTGACCCAGTGCTTCCTCACTCATGTTCTCATATTCTTATTTTCCATAGTTCCACAGCAATGCCAGAATGTTACAGTTTCCTGTGTAGTTTCCCCTTTAGTGAAGCGACTTCTGCTTCACATTTGTAAGAAATACATGATGGATACTCCAATCAGGACCAAAGGGTCCCTGCTTCCAGCCAGGAAGAAGAAATGGACAAACAAATTTGTTGAACTACGCTGATCTGATGAATTGGCTCCTAAGACTCACAGGTGTGTAGAAGCCTCTAGTGAGCACAAGTGCACTGTGTACCCTGAAGCTTTCACGTCACCAAAGCAGGGAACTCAGCTGTCTGCCTGCAGTGACAGGGGCATTCCAGCAGCTGTCTGTACACCTGGAATTGATTGCCCCAGGGATGGAGCATACCATACCATTTGCCACTGCTTGATCAAGACTGCACTGGAATAGCTGGGAATCTCCTGAACACCTGCACTATATTGATGACATCTTCCTGTAGGGTAACACATCAGAGGATGATTTTGAGAAATGGACAAAAATCATTCATTCATCTTCTGAAGGTTGGTATTGACATAAAATTCATTTCTAGGGTGTAAAATACAGAATTCACATTGCTGTATCACCATGGATTTGAGTAAGAAGGTAGCATCTATTCCCCCACTTGCTATTAAGGAAGAAAGACAAGCTATCTGTGGCCCTGTGGATTCTGGGGAATGCACATCCAGCCCACAGTCAGCTTGAGAGCTCTCTGTGTCAAGAGACTCAAAAGGCAAAGTACTTTGAGTGTCTTTCTGAGCAACAACAAGCCTTTGAACAGAGTAAAAAGGAAATACAAACTTTCTCCAAATTGGAAAGATATAGATTTGTTTGATGGATGTTCAGTGGAACAAAAACTGGTTGCAGGATTGAGTCCAGATAGTGGTGCTCAGTGGCTCAATATCTGCATGGGGATTGGTGATGAGTGGTGTCCCCCATGGGTTGGTGCTGGGACTGATACTTTTTAATATCTTCATCAGTGACATTGACAGTATGGTCAAGTGCACCCTCAGCAATTTGTACCAGTTTGCTGTGTCTTGCAATTGGCACACCACACCTACTGGATGCCATACCAGAGACCTAGACAGTCTTGAGCTGTGGGCTCAAGTGAACATCATGAGTCTTTCACCTGGGTTGAGGCAACCCCCACTAGCAATACAAGCTGGGAGATGAAAGGATTGAGCATTGCCCTGTCAAAAAAGACCTGTGGACAGAACCACTTTACAGAATAATCACTGACAAACATCCCAAGATATCACGGCACAAGCTTCATAGGGGAATGGATAACACAGAGGCAATGATAAGGATGCAGGTAAATTTAATGAGGCAAAAGAGAGAAACAACATCAAACATGCTAGAAGCACCAGGAACAGATAACAGTCTGCAGGACATGAAGCTGGTAGATGTACCGCCATCTATCCATCCACCTTCTCCACAGAGGGAGAAGGGCAAGCACGTCCTACAAATTGTGACTTTATGGGATTTGCAGTCTAGGGGAGCAGATGGTGAGCAGCAAAGGCACAGTAAGGAGAACAGAGATGGAAAAGGGGAAAGGAAGATGTGGATCACATTTTCAGTGTGATCAGGCTGGCTCCAATGCTCTGTCTCAAGTCCCACAGAGACTTCGTGCACCCTGAGATTCTTTCTCCAGGGCCATCACCAGCAGCTTTAGCAAGGGAAGCACCTCCTGCCACTGAAGCGGCTGCCAAAGCCAGAGAGGCCAAAGCCTCCTGAGGAGATGGGCACACCCTCAGAGCTGAGGATGCTGCCAACGGCAGCGGAGGTGGAGGATCCGACAGCGGTGTTCTGCGGGAAGGAGCTGAGGATGGGTCCGGGCAGGGTCACCACCACGGGAGAGGGCTGGATGAAGACGTTGGAGTCCTGGCACT
>NW_011118403.1:3940-9110 GCF_000146605.3 Meleagris gallopavo
ACGCAGGGCTCGTTGCAGCTGCTGCCCAGAGGGGTGGGGCCGCAGGGCTGGCAGGGCAGGCGTGGCACGCACTGGGCGTAGCAGGACATGGCTTGAGTGTGGAGGGGCACCTGTTGGGACAGAGGGTCAGGAGGACACAGAAGTGAGAGAGGAGCAGCTTGCCATCCCAGCAGGACGAAGCCAAGGCACTGTGCTGGCCAGGGATATGGACGCTGTGTAAGGAAGCCTATGGTCTTCTCTCTCTCCATAGCTCCATACAAACAGACAAGAGTGGCCAGGCTCAGGCAGGTCAATGCCCATCTCGCTCCTCAAGAGACACCTCTGGCAAGACCCAGCATCTCCCCATGTTGCATATGCTGCACCATTCCCTATAACAGAGCAGCTGCTCTCCCAAGCACAACATAACATGGAGGCACTTGTATGTGCAGAGAAATCCTAAAAGAAGAGCTTGTGAAAGGGCTTTGCACTCACCTCGTTCCCAGGAAGACAGAGGCAAGAGGAGTGGATGACTGAGCAAGGAGTTGGGCCTGCTTTTATACCATTCCAGCACTGCCCCAGGCCCACAGTCACTCTACGCAGACTGTAATTTTCCACGAGACTCACCTCAAATGCAAATTCTCTCTCCTAATGGCACAGGTTGGCTTTTTGGTTTCTGTCAACCCTGACATTTCATTTCCTTCTTTCTGACCTTCACAAACTGGCTGTGTGGACACCTTTCAAGTTCCAGGATGACAGGCACAAGGAATTTCCTTGCGGAAACACATCCCTATGGGTGTAAGATGCATCCCAAGTCCCCAAGGGATTCTGTGCTACAGGCACTGCACGTGTCTCAGGGGAAATGTCATGACTTATTTGTAACCACCTTATCAGCAACGAAGGCATATCCTCCTGTCAGTGCAGCCCTGTCCAGGATATTCTGAGCCTTCTTTGTCTGAGAACTCATTCTGCCCTTTTCCCTCCTTGCTCATTCCTTGGAACGGCAGGTGGGCAGTTTTGCTGCCTTGCAAATTCTTTTCCACTCAAAGGCATTTGTTCTGAGAACGTTTGAATGTTTGCTTGACTGATAATTCCACTCTCATGACATTTTCTGGGATCATCAGCCAACCCATGCCATCAGCTATTTGATGTAAGTAGAACATTGCCTTCCTGAGCCCTGTTATTACCCAAAACGCCCCATGGAATCTGGTCTCTAGAGTAGATGGCTATGCTGGTTTTCTGGACAGAGCCTAGATTCCCCTCTTCTCAGGAATGGATTTTCCATATTTGAGTAGGATTCTTCCCAGCGTGGTGTTCAGGCCTGCAAACAACACGCCTGCTGGGGAAGCCTCACATCAAAAGGCTGGCGCATGGCCGATCTAAAATTAGATTCAAAACTGCCATCTCTCAGGAGAGACTCTTCAGGAAGCCTGGCTTCTATACATATTCTTTTGCGTTTTTGGAGCACGTCTCATCTCCCCCAGTGTCTGCAGGGCAGGAAAGTGTTTTGTTCATGCAGCAATTATACCTTGCCTGTTTCATGGTGTTGGGGAGAACTTTTGTAACAATGACCTTCTTGATCACATGCATTCAGCAAACATCCCCAGCTACCCAACAGTGCCAGGACCCAGCAGTCCTTGCTCATTAGAGGGGAGGACACATGCTGCCCCAACAAAGCTGTTTTTTGGTCTGGCTAAGGAGGGCTCATTCAGACCATTCATCTACAGCTTCACGATGACCATCTAATTGAGGACAGTGTCAAAAGCCTTACTGAACTCCTGCAAAAATATATCCCGTACTCTTTCCCGTCCACCAGGTTTCTATTTCATTGTAGACACTTATCAGCTTGATCAGACCATGACTTCTCCACCGTAAATCCATGCTGATTGCTGAATCTGATACATTCGCCATTCATGTGCCGAGAAAGAATTCGAAGAATGCACTGCTCCAGCAGCTCCATATGACTGAGACAGAGAGTCCTTGTCATTCCTTCGCTCCTCCTTCTTGGTCTTCTTAAACAGGAGTGATATGCACCTTCCCCCAGTCTTTGGGACACACACTTCTCCCAGTCACCAACAGTGGGGACAGCTCCCTCAGCATTCATGGGCACATTTTACCATGGAGCAAATAAGCCTAAGGAATTAAAAATATCCTGTTTTCTCAAGCTTTCCTTGACCCAAAGGTACATCTTGAAAGCTCCCATTTTTCAGCCTGGCCCCTGAGCCCTGGGATTCCTGAAAGCCACACTTGCTGGACAAGAAAGAAACAAAGAAGTCAATCAGTGTCTCAGCATTTTCAATGCCCGATTTACAGGTCACCCATTTCCATGAGGAGAACACTCACACATTCTTCACACCTCTTGCAAAATGAAGGGGCCAGCATGGACTCTCAGAATGCTCTGCCCATGTCTGTCTTTCCTCTCTTCCACTCTCTCCTTTGCCTCCTGATGCCTTGTTTTTCAACTCTGCTCTTCTAGTCCATCAAACCCAGACTACCAGCCAAGAGAGGAGCTATTGGCATTTCTCCCTGTGCAGAAAAAATGGCAGATGGACAGCTGGAGGGATTTCCACCATGTCCATTAGTGCAGACTCTGTCCCTGGTTATTCCTGCATGTTGGCCACCCCTTGGAGTAATTTTGTTCCCCTCTTTTCACTCAATAAAATGGTGGTGCATCTCAGTCTGTGCCTCTGCATCACTCACTCTACTCCGCAAACACTCCAGCTGCCAGCAGGACATCATCAGCTGCTCTGGAGACTTCAGAGATACTGTGAGATAGCATTTGGCGACCATCACCCTTTCCCCATCAGGACTCACCTGGAACAGTGAGCAGTTGGCTCCCTTAGGGGAGCTCTATCACTAATGGGTGACAAAGATGTCCACTAGTCCCACAATACCCCTGGCCTTCAGGTCTAGCTTCATTGCCTCTATGTCCTGACGTGCCATCTCGGCCTCAGTGCACATCCTGCAGGAGGTGACCATTGCTGATCCTGAGTGAGGAGCCAGAAAGGCAAAAGGGCAGTCCCTCAGAGGAAGGAGAAGGCCTATTCTTATTTTTGATCATAATAAACGGACTTCTGCTTCATATTTAGAAGATCAGTGTGGAAAATACTCAGTCAGGAAGAAAGGGTCTCTGCCTCCAGCCAGATGGAGGAAATGGATCAACAGAGGGTGGGAAGCAAGTAAGAGTCTTGTGCCTGCCAGGTTCATTATGCTGGCTCAAAGGGCCATTCAGGAGCTCTCTGAGGAAGTGCAGTCCTCTTTTATTACTTATTACACAGTGCTGAGACCATCAGAACATAAGAAATAGAATGAACAGTAAAGTGAATGGCAGTCTCTGAAGAGCTCTGGATATTTTCATGCAGCCTTAATTTGGATCCTAGTTGTTCACCCAACCCCACTGTCCACCTCAATGAAAAACAAGAAAAAAACAGAGGTACATATAAACACCCCTGAAATGTCTTACCAGTTGTTCAGAATAACAGTCAGAACCACTTCCCAGAATGACTACAGAAAAACATAACTCTCCGAAGACATCACAGCACAAGCTTTATAGGGAATGGATAACATGGAGGCACTGATTAGGATGCGGCCTCAAAAGCGACTCAAAAGAATAACTGAGTGCAGTCTGGTGCAACATGTTTTGAACAGAATTAACAGAAAAAAGCATGTGCAGTTCTTCTCGGGCCTGACTGTGCAGCACCAGCTCTGCAAATTGGGCTTTCTAACATAGCTGAGGAGAATGGCCTCACTCAGACCCACTGGCAGAAAACTCAGGAGAAACTAGAACAGCACTCACTGACAGAGCACTGGAACAGGCTGTACAGAGAGATGGTTGAGCCTTTTTCTCTGGATGCATTCAAAATTCTCTTGGACTCTTTTTAAAGAAGGGCCCCACAAGTGAAAGTAAAAAGGCAAGAAGACTTCACAGTGACTGAGAATGAGGGGGCTGAAGGGGAATAGTTAGAGATAGTTTATAGAAGCAAGAATGTAGAGCTTGTTAGAAAATAAGAGGTGGCAGACAGTGGGTCTGGGATATTAAGTGGGATGAATGCCATAAAGATAAGGGTTTGAGAACAGCCAAAGGACATTTGTCAGGGAGGTGACTAGATGTCCACAGGGGAAGAAGAAACCAGTTTGGGGGGATGCCCCCCCGAAGGGCCAGAAGTTTACAGCAAGAAAGATCAGAAGCCTTCACAAAGAAAACAACAAATCTTCATCCCACAACCCACTAAGCAAAAGGAAGAGGGGAGGATCTGCATGCTAATGAACTCTCGGGGGTGTAATGAATATGTATACAAATTCCGGGAAACCTACTGATTATGTATTAGTTTGGCCTATATCTATAGCACGATTTTTCCAGACGGTGTGCAAATTAGGAGGATGTATCAGCCTTGCAGCCAGTGTCTACACAGCACGGAATAAACAGTACCTTCTTTGTAATCTTACTTGGGCCCCCGTGGGCAATTGGGAAAGAAAAGAACACGGACCCAGCCTCAGCTCCTTCCCACAGAAAACCGCCGTGGGATCCTCCACCTCCGCTGCTGTTGGCAGCATCCTCAGCTCTGAGGGTGTGCCCATCTCCTCTGGAGGCTTTGGCCTCTCTGGCTTTGGCAGCCGCTTCAGTGGCAGGAGGTGCTTCCCTTGCTAAAGCTGCTGGCAGCGGCCCTGGAGAAAGACAACTCAGGATGGAGGTCCAAGAATTTATTAACAGAGCTGCTCTGGAGCATTGGGATCTTGTTTTCGTTGGGTCCAAGCAATGCCAACACAATGCCTGTTCTTGCAAATGAACAGGTCCACCATGGGCTCTCAGGAAGCACTGTCCATGTTTGCCTTTCCCCTCTTCCACTCTCTCCTTTGCCTCCTGATGCCTTGTTTGTCACCTACGCCCCTCTGGTCTGTCAACCCCAGGAATCAAGCTTAGGGAGGATAGGATGGCCCTTCTTCCTCTGCGCAAAAGGCAGATGGAAAGTAGGTCGGACATCCACCATGGCCACACAGTGCCTACTCTGTCCCTAGTTATTCCTGCATGTTGGCCACCCCTTGGAGTAATTTTGTTCCCCTCTTTTCACTCAATAAAATGGTGGTGCATCTCAGTCTGTGCCTCTGCATCACTCACTCTACTCCGCAAACACTCCAGCTGCCAGCAGGACATCATCAGCTGCTCTGGAGACTTCAGTGATAGCGTGAGATATCA
>NW_011118403.1:10506-10998 GCF_000146605.3 Meleagris gallopavo
CATCACCCAAGAGCCATGACTTTTCAAGTATGACGGAGAGCTCATCAGACACATCAGCCAGCTCCTTTAGGGCCCTGCGATGTATGCCATTTGGCCCCACAGACACGAACACATCCAGTCTCATGAAGGGTTCTCGGTCTCCCTCTGCCCTTACAGAGAGAGGGGATTTACTCTTCCAGGTCCCACCTAGAGGCCCACGGTTGCGAGCTTCAGGGACACCACAGATACAAGAATCCTGCCTGCCAGAGAAGATCGAGGCAAAACCTCATCCACTGCCTCAGCCTTCTCCATATCAGTTGTAGTCAGAGATAATTTTCTCGACCAATGCCAGGTGGTGCCATCTTCCTTCTAAAGGTGTGGCTGAAACAGCCGCAGTAACGCATCACACTTTTTAGCACAGCATCACTTCCTTGTCTGTTTCCCACCCACCCTGCAACCCCACCGAGCAGGCTACGATCTCACCGCGATGGAGTTAACATACCCCGCAACAGC
>NW_011118404.1:0-877 GCF_000146605.3 Meleagris gallopavo
CATTAGGAACAAAATTAGGGTCATACAACATTTCCACCATGGCTATTTCCCTCAATTAATGGATACCTTTTT
This sequence comes from Meleagris gallopavo, assembly GCF_000146605.3. Taxonomy (NCBI): domain Eukaryota; kingdom Metazoa; phylum Chordata; class Aves; order Galliformes; family Phasianidae; genus Meleagris; species Meleagris gallopavo. The sequence goes on from NW_011118404.1 coordinate 73, forward strand.
CAGTTGTATCCCACTTTTTCACAGGCTTCAGATTGTCTTTGAAGGGATATCTTTCCTTCATGCTCTAACTAACACTTGTTCCCAGAGGGAGGCAGCTCCATCCAAACATCTACTTATCCCTCTGTCAATAGATGAGTCTTCAGCAATGCCTCCTAGATGGCAAGCTTCGTTACCATTTAGAGACAAGCTGTTGACCTCACTGTGCCAACAGTGAAGTAAGCAGAAATCAGACTTTTGTTCAGGTGTCATGTAGACTCCTTTCTTGAGCCTTGGAATGCTGTCAACTTCAGAGGTTGACGAGCAGTGATAATAGAAACTCCCTCTTCATCACTCTCCTTTCCATGTCTCTTAGTTTTTCCTGTTGCCTTTCTTGATGCTTATGGTTCTGAGGAGGGTCCCTCGCCTGGATCTTCTTCTACCTTCTCCTCTGCTTCTTTTTTTTCCATTCTAGACGTGAGGACACTTGTTTCCATGTTCTCAAGAACATAATAGTTTTTAATTTCTTATACAGTGCTCCTAAAATAAAGAGTGGATTCATAGCTAGTAGCTGCTAAAAAAGGAAAAAACCCAAAAAAGCAAAACAAAAAAAAAACCCACTTGGTACAATGTCCAGAGTTTGACAGACTACAATCTAATCTATGAAGGTCAAAGTAGCAATACTTTTGCAGTCTCTGGCTTAAAAAAAATCCCTTTCTTGTCCTGCTAATGTTAAAAGCTTCAGTTTGCCCACATTCACCACCAAAAACTGTCACGGTGTTATCTAGATCAATCTATGCCTGTGACAGGGGGGCAGTAGGCCTGTGCG
>NW_011118405.1:0-354 GCF_000146605.3 Meleagris gallopavo
TTTTGGAAGACTCGTTGCTTTATTCACCACACTTGGTCCTCTGCTTTCCCTGAGGCTTGTTTTCCAATCATATATATACTAGATAATCCAATATAGTACGAGATAACACAGTAAGCAATGTATATTGCTTATTGAACTGAAGGAAAAAAAAAAAAGGAAAAAAAAGGTAAGAAGTCCTAGCTAGAATTTCCATTATCCCTTCAAATGCCAAATGATACTTACAAAGGTATTCATAGGAAAAAAAAAAAAAAAAGGATACGGCACTTGAAGTCATGAGCCCAAAAAATTCACTGACGAGAAAAGAAACTTGGACTGAGTGATATGAAAACACTGCTAGCACGAGGGTTTCAATTC
>NW_011118406.1:0-388 GCF_000146605.3 Meleagris gallopavo
TTTAGTGGTTTTACTCCATTTTAATGAGATTGGTGAGATACACTTTTGGCTCAAAATTAAAAATAAAACCTCAGTTTGTTATTCTTGTATTTCCTTTTTGCTACTGTTATTTAAAAGTAAAAAGCACAATGAGGTAAATTTGAATAATTCAAGAATCTCATTTTACTTTTTTTTACTTTTTTTTCTTTTTTAAATATGAACAGCCAACAAGCAGTACACCAGCTGCTTTCCCCTCGGATTCCTGTGGATGAGTAGATGGCCATTTTCAAAATCTTGTAGTCAGCATACTTTACACTTAGGCACAGTTTCACAAGGCAAGGAAGTATAGTGATATCCACAGTTTGAAGAAGCATGCCTCTGCCAGAAGTTAATAGTTGCATGCTTTAAT
>NW_011118407.1:0-688 GCF_000146605.3 Meleagris gallopavo
CAGCTCCACCTGGTCACTGCTCAGCCTAAGCTGTGCCCAGCTCACACACACGCCGCAGCGGTGCTTCCAGTGGGCTCTCACAAGGTAATCTCTCGAGAAAGCACAGAGCTCAGTCTCCGTGTGCAACACGCTCACCAGAGCACCAGCTCTGCTCACCAGCTGTGGGACAAACGCCTCCAGCCCAGCAACGATTGTGAGTGCCTGCATCACTTCTGTGCTTCCATCATAAGCAAAGAGAGCGGTCACCTCCTAGATCCAAATTTTAGGAAGCCAACACCAGGGTCACCAGTGGGGTGAACGGGGTTAATTGAATAGGGGTTAATTGAAGTAAAACAACAGCAAAGTGAAGATGACTCTCATGCAGCCCAATAAAAACGCAATATGGCTTCGCAGTGGTCAGTGGAGTCCCAGAGGAACTTGTAAGAACTGGGAGTACAGCACAGCAGTATGGACCAGAAAAGTCTGGTATGGCTAAGTAACAACCAGTAAGGACCAGTATGGCCTCAGAGCGGTCACTGGAGTCCTATAGGAATCAGCAGAAACCAACAGGAAGGCACACCTGTGTCCCAGGGCCGGTGCTGGCCTCTGCCTCTGGCTTTGGGCCCCAGGCCTGGTGCCGGCCTCTCGGGCTGTAGGTGTGGCTTTGGGCCCCAGGCCTGGTGCCGGCCTCTCGGGCTGTGGCTTCACC
>NW_011118408.1:0-313 GCF_000146605.3 Meleagris gallopavo
AGTATCCTGCTCTGCAGGTGAGGAATATTATTTCATGAGTATAATTTGCTTTTCTTGAAAAAGCAAGACCCAAAAATCATTAAAAATAAAAAAAAGATGTAGAATGGAAATTATACAACAGAAGGTAAAAAAAAAACAAAAACAAAAATACACATTAAAACCAGCTGAGCTGCAGTCTCCATTTTTGTCACTTTTAATTTCCCTCCACTGATGAATCATTTAATCATTGATGAATAATTTGCAAAATATTTAGAGTATTTTTTTGTTTAGAAGATAGACAATAAGTTATTACTTTCTGACTCTAGACTGCATT
>NW_011118409.1:0-382 GCF_000146605.3 Meleagris gallopavo
GCTTATGTCCGTTTCCCCTTGTCCTGTCTCCATGTACCACTGAAAAGAGACTGGCCTCACCACTATGGCCGCCACACCTCAGATATTTATAAACCTGGATCAGGTCCCCTCTCAGTCGTCTTTTCTCAAGGCTAAATAGACCCAATCCACTTAGCCTTTCTTCATAGGGGAGATGACTCCAGGCCCTTCACCATCTTTGTGGCCCTCCGCTGGACTCTTTCCAAGAGATCCCCTGTCTTTTTTGACTGGGGAGCCCAGAACTGGACACAGTACTCCAGATGAGGCCTTACCAGGGCAGAGTAGAGGGGGAGGAGTCACCTCCCTCGACCTGCTGGACACGCTCTTCTTAATGCATCCCAGAATGCCATTGGCCTTTTTGGCC
>NW_011118410.1:0-1134 GCF_000146605.3 Meleagris gallopavo
AACAGGGCAGTGCTGAGGACATGCAACGACTCAGCCCGCAACAACACGACGGCTGCAAAAACCACGTGGCTGACCCTCTGTAACATTCTGCAGATGTTGCACAGCCCTCTGGATCCCAGATAAGGGCCTGCCGAAAATGAGCCTCAATTGTCATTAGTTCAAAGGCCTCCCACCAAACAGCAGAGCTTCTTCAGGCTGGGTGAAAGAAGGCAAGGGGTCTGGAGGACTTCCACTGTGTATTCTACAGAAGGTAGTGGCTGCTACTGTCCAGCCTGTTTTGATGAATTCAGCGCAGGGCTTTATCAGAAATGCCTTTCCTAACTCACTTCTCCCCATCGTCCGTATGATGACACCTCCAAGACAACCCGTTCTATCTCTCGTTCTGAGCTCTGTTGCTCCATCTGGGTGTGAAAACACACACCCGTTTCTAGGTTTGATCCCCACAAGCCCAAGTGTTTGAGTGTGCTCCATTTATCAGAGCGAGTACAAGGCAATGCCACCTGCTCTGCGTATCACTTGCATGCGTGTGCCCAGAAAGCTCTTCTTGACGGACTTACTGGAAGGTGGAGGGGAAATCTATCCCAGCACATCTTTCCCTTTCAGTCCTGGATGTAGTCATTCCCACTTCTGCTATCTCCTTCCTCTCCATTTGCAGCGCTTACTCCACAACCTTAGGAGCTTCTCAGCACCACTGCTGGCAACCTTTCTTGCAGGTGTGGTCTTCAGGGGTCTTCAGAGAGAGCCCCAGGTTAGTCGTGGTGTTCAACACATAAGCTCCTTCTCAGGTGGAGGAGTTCCAATTTGGTGCCCACATACCTCACAGAAGCAGCCAATAAGTAAAGCAGTCAGCAGGGGAAATTGAAGGAGTAGAGTGCAATTAGGGCCAGGACTTACAGGGAAACTCCATGTAGTAGGCGAGATCTACAAAGGGCGATTGTCCCACATAGAAGCCTCGTTTAGACATGCCTGCAACCCACAGTGGATTGGAGTAGATCATCTCCAAAGGCCCTTTCCAATCCAACATGAGTGCCTCAAGGTCTGCACCAGCCATGATTAGGCGATGCTTGGAATGGCAGCAGGACCAGAATGTGTAAAACGCTCTTTGTTTCATGAATGGCACACAGAACCTCAGAA
>NW_011118411.1:0-582 GCF_000146605.3 Meleagris gallopavo
ACGAAGGACAGCCCCAACAGAGGGCTGCTCTTGCTCCTTCGGGTTGGGAAGCGAGCCACTTAACTCTTCAAGTAACTATTCATAAGATTCAAAGAGATCTATGGAGCTTTCTTAATGATTAATTCTTATTACCAGACTGGCTTTTTCGATCGCAAGCCAGCATTTCCAGCTTGTCTAGTCCAGCAGGATCCCCTTCTCTTACTTTTGACTTTGGTGTAGGAACCTGGAGAAGAAAGGAGAGAATTTGTCACAGCCTCTTCACAACAAAATGCACATCACTTCGTTTAGCCTTGAACATTAGGGAACAGATTCTTATTGCTAGCACAAGAAAACTTTAGAAACATACACTGATTCTGAAGGTACCCTGCAACATAGCAATGAAGAAGACACACACTGAGTAACTTTACCTACTGCCAGTAGCTGTAAGTGCACACATGAGAAAGTCATGTTCTGAACACCAGCAGTTGCACAGAGTGGAAAATTAACTGCATTTCATAAGGCAAAGAATTAAGCCTGATTAAGCTCTGCTGACTGTCTGTGCAACAAGAATGTGGGAGCTACTCAGTCTGCCCCTCTCCCTCC
>NW_011118412.1:0-328 GCF_000146605.3 Meleagris gallopavo
AGTTTTGAATTATTTGATTTTTTTCTTCTATTTCTATTAATTATTTTTATTGTCTAACTTGTTCTGATTCCCCAAGTGACTACAACAACCTTTCTCACATTTCCTATCTGTACTCTGCAAATATATCTAAATGTACATTTTAACAGCTATTCAAGAGCAAATGGTGCAAGGAATTTTGTCACCAAGATCCTTATGGATGCCAAATTCAACACAGAGTTGACAAAACTCTAGTAAATTGAATTAGAAGTGAAATACTGCAAAGCATTTTATCATATGGGTAGCCTGTATCACCAACACACATTTTGAAATAGCCCTGGTGCATTGCTTT
>NW_011118413.1:0-410 GCF_000146605.3 Meleagris gallopavo
TTTTTTGTGGCAGAGTGTTGTGCTGTTGGTTGGTGCTATGTAGCAGTGCCAGGGTGTTTTCTTCCCTCAGGTCCTGGTGCAGCTGGTGTCTGGAGAGGAAGGTTGTTGCCCTAGGCTGGTAGCTGCGCTGGAGGAGACTGGCCAGGTAGAGAGTGGTGGTGGGTGTGTGTTGGTCCTGGTGCCCCTGCTGGGGTGGGTGTTGGGGGTGTGCTAGTGGTTTTTAGTGTTGTGAGGGGGGAAGGCCACAGCCCATGCACCCAGTTGGTGTGTGGGCTGTGGCCTTCCCCCCTTGGGCAGGGGCTGTGTGGTGGGGGTTGCACTATCTCAGAGAGATTATTTTTTTTTGGGTGGGAGGGTGGGTGCTGGTCAGTAACGGAATTTTTTGGTGCTGGGTGGAGTGTGGCAGCCCC
>NW_011118414.1:0-443 GCF_000146605.3 Meleagris gallopavo
TTGGGGAGGGCTTTGGTGGGGCTTTGGGGGTCTACGTGGGGTATGAGGTGGGCTATGGAAGGTAAGGGGGCCTCTGAGAGCTGGTCAGCATTTAAACAGCTCTTCTTCCAAGCTCAGGATCGGTGCGTCCCTGTGAGCAAGGAATTGGGAAAAGGTGGCAGGAGACCTGTGTGGATGAGCAAGGAGCTCATGCGCAAGCTCGAAGGAAAGAAGAAGGTCCATGAAATGTGGAAAAAGGGTCTGACCACTTGGGAAGAATATAGGAATGGAGTCAGGGCCTGCAGGGATGCATCGAGGAAGGCTAAATCCCGTCTGGAATTGAATCTGGCTAAAGTGATAAAGGATAATAAAAAAGGCTTCTTCAAGTATGTGTACAGCAAAAGGAAAACTAGAGAGAACGTGGGCCCCTTACTAAGTGAGGGGGGGTTCTGGTAACGGGGGAT
>NW_011118415.1:0-730 GCF_000146605.3 Meleagris gallopavo
TTGCAGCTGTGAAGCAATCAGTCTGATTACATTTCAGGACAGGCTTGTTTGCTAAAACAAACATTTTGAGGAGTACAATAAATCTTTGGATTATGTGGTAAACTAGATGATAAAAACTGACAACACTTCTGTCTCGTGGGTCTGTGACTTGGATCCTTACTACACTTACTGTACTTACTGTACTTACATTGCCAGTCTACAAGGACTCCGCTCTGCTTCAGAGTAACAATGCAGTGTATGTTTTAAAGTGAAATTACGTTCCCTTTAGGAATACAATGTTTATGAAGTGTTTATGTCTGTTTAAAATTCTTGTAAGGAAATGCAAATTTCTAGATTTATGAATGTGAAATGCATCTTTGTGTCTTTGTATTTCAAATGACTTTTTGAATGTGTTTTGATTCCCAGTAGAGAGTGCGGAAGGAGGAAGAGTGATTGTAGAAGTTGACGACAAAGTGACAACAGTCAGAAATGTAAAGGTATGCCTTTTCTTTTCTTATGCTTCTCCTTTAAGGATCCTGATGTGATGCTTTTGCTGCGTTTGTTTGGCTATTGGATCATTTTGAAAGGAATACTAAGGGATACATTTAAACTAGCGTAGCTCTAGAAAGTTTGTTTTTCCTTTTTTTCATGGTGTCAGGGAATGTAGCATCTGACTGTTTGCTATATTTTCTTCTTATCAAAGCTACTGTGCTTTGGCTGTGGGCCATTATTCAAAGCTGTTGGTAATTTG
>NW_011118416.1:0-392 GCF_000146605.3 Meleagris gallopavo
GCAGAAGGACGTGGCGATGGGGTCCTGCAGCAGGCAGCTGCCTGCGGGCTGCGGGGCTCCCCGTGGAGCACGGCCCCAGGCCACGGCCCTGCCTGCAGGTGATGGATGCAGCCGTGGGCGGAGGCCGTGGGGGGAGCCGTAGCTGGGTGCAGCCCCCAAGGTGGGAGCTGACCCACAGATGGAGGCAGCTCCCCAGGTGGGAGCTGCGCTCCCTGTCCCTGGACACCCGGCACCCCAGGCCAGACGGAGGCCTGAGGCACCACGTAGGTGATGGTGGGGACGTAGAGGGGTTGGAAGGACAGCAGCACTGCTGCGCCGATGCTGGGCTGCATTGCAGCAGTGGCCGGTGGTGGCACAAGGGGATCCAAAGAAGCGGCGTCGGGTGTCGGAAG
>NW_011118417.1:0-701 GCF_000146605.3 Meleagris gallopavo
AGGGTAGCAATCCTACTTATTGCTTTGCTTCTTCCACTCAGGATCTTGAACTCCACCATCTCATGATCACTACAACCCAAACTGCCCCCAACCTTTACTTCCTTGACAAGTCCATCCCTGTTGGTGAGAATAAGGTCCAGTAACACCCCTCCCCGCGCCGGTTCCTCCACCACCTGCATCAGAAAGTTGTCTTCAACGCACTGCAAGAACCGTCTGGACCGTGCGTGCCTGGCCATGTTGGTCGTCCAGCAAATATCTGGAAAATTGAAGTCCCCCATAAGCACCAGTGCCTGGGAACGTGACGCTACATCCAGTTGCTTTTGGAAGGCCTCATCAGCCTCCTCTTCCTGATCAGGGGGCCTGTAGTACACACCCACAACAGTGTCACCCTTACCAGCCTGCCCCTTGATTCTCACCCATAAGCTCTCCACTGCTACACCACTCTCCCCCAGGTGGAGTTCAATACATTCTAGCTGCTCTCTCACATAAAGAGCAACTCCACAACTCCACCACCCTGCCTAGCCAGCTGATCTTTCCTAAAAAGCACATAGCCCTCCATGACAACATTCCAGTCATGCGAGCTGTCCCACCACGTCTCCATGATCTCAATGAGATCATGACCTCGCGACCGCACGCAGAACTCCAGCTCTTCCTGTTTATTCCCCATGCTACGCGCATTAGTATACAGGCACTTAAGAGAA
>NW_011118418.1:0-851 GCF_000146605.3 Meleagris gallopavo
GGAGGTGGCACCAAAGGCAGCTGACTGAGTCGTCCGGTTTTCTGGCATGGCCGTGCGTGTCCCGTCACGGACAGTGCAGAGGAACTAAGGCAACTGGAAGGGAAGGGCTTGTGCTGCGTCCCAAGCGCAGAGGACTCGCCAGAGGCAGGAGTTGATCTGTGGCAAGAGGTGGAGACGCTGCGTTCCTTCAGGATGCGTCTCTTCAGGGCCAGGGCCGGTCTAGTACGAGATTGAAATACGGCTAGCCGGGCCTGGAGAGAGAGGAGGTGACGAGGCCACAGGCTCAGGCTTCTCCTTGTGTGTGACTGGAGGCCGAACGACTCCTTGCTAGGCAGAAATCCTGGACGCTGGGGTTTCATTTTGGGCTGTGTTGATAAATACAGCCCAAGTCCTTTTGTATTGAATAAAAGCGAAACCAACTTTTTAAAAAATGGTGCTGCCTCTTTCCGTAGCTGGTCCAAAGGTCCCTTGCTTGGCTGGCAATTGCGGGCCATGAACCGGTCGGCTCTCCCCTGAAATTCTGCTGGTTTTGCCCCGTTTCCTTGTTGGTCTTGCCAACGGGTGGCCTTTCAGCCCAAGCATAACTGCTAGCGCCAGGCCGTGAGCATCCCCTTGCTCTGCAAGGACTGCAAAGGCACAAAGGAGGGGAAGCAGCGCGGGAGGAAGAGAGGTGTCCCTGCATTCGGCCCCTCGAGCTCGCCTCTCTTCCCTGATGGCTTTCTCAGCCTTGGGCTGTGCTGAAGGTTGCTGTTTGCCCCGGGAAGCCCAGCTGCACGCGGGCAGCCGTGGCCTGCACATCAGCCTCCCGTTGAGGCACGAGGAGTTGAGGCACATGGGGATGTGGGAGGGCG
>NW_011118419.1:0-1308 GCF_000146605.3 Meleagris gallopavo
CACATAGGAGGAAACAGGAGTTCAACTCCAGCTCTTCTACACAAAAGACAGGGCGTGCTGAACCAGCACCACGGGAGGAGTTACGACACAGCTGAACAGCTTACAGAGACCTGAGAGTGCCAAAGGACGGTGCCAGGGTAACTCTCACCATTCCTTTGCAGGGGTCTTACGGATGCTTCGGATGCTGATTCCCACCGCCTCTGTCATTTGTAGGAAGTCCAGGCGACAAATGCTCATTTTGTCTGGGTAACGCTTCTGTGGTTCCGTGGGTATGACTGGAAAAAAAAAAAGAAAAGAAAAGATAAGAAAAGCACGCCACCCTGTAAAACTTAGCACTCTGCTGTTCTTGTCAGCAGGACATCTCAGATGAGCACTACATGTCCTGCACTTGATGGAAAATTCATCCAAGCCTATATTCCACACAGCTTCATCTCAGTGCCAAAAAGAACACGTGCAGAGATGTTCAGAAGATTCTTTGTGCAGATAAAGGTGCAGGGTGCGTGTGTATTCTCTTCAATTCTCTTCAGTAATAAATATTGATTTGTAATCCAAAGATAACTTTTCAAGAAGTAGAAAGAAAGGTTGATGAAAAGGAAACACACAAGGAACTATTTTCATCTAAAAAATCCTTGCTAAACCTCTCCCATCAAAAAGGAAGCATTCTGGCATTGTTAAGAGCAGTTCGGAGACCATCTTGCAGCACAAATGCGGCACAGTCCTTTTCTTTAACAAGCCCCTCATTTCTCTAATTAGTGTCAGATTCCCTCAAGTTAAAATACGTGGATCAGAACAGCCGTTCAGTCCTGCTGAGGTAGGAACCCACGGCTGAAATGTCCCCCCATCCCGTTCCACGCTGTTTCCAGCATCGGTGGGGAAAGGAAGAGCAACTGACATCACCTACCCAGGCTTCTGCAAAGCCTTCGATACGGTCTCACACCACAGGGAGAAGCATGGCGGAGAGCTCTGGTGCCACAAAGCTCGGGGCTGGAGAAATCAAGGTTGCCTCCAAGATGCTGCTTTAAAACAACATGACTTACTGCACATGAGGCATGAAAGACAAGCTTAAGCTTAAAAAGCCTCCAATCCCCCGTGGATGTGGCTGTCTGCACAGACAACAGCTGCCTGCTGGCATCCAGCAGGCTGATGCTCACCCACCAAAGCGCTCGCCCAGCGGATGCCTTTCATAGAATCATAGAATTAGCAAGGTTGGAAAAGATCTCCAAGATCATCCAGTCCAACCGTCCACCTACCACCAATATTTCTCACTAAGCCACGGCCCTCAGTACCACATATCTAATGTTTCTTGAA
>NW_011118419.1:8878-9521 GCF_000146605.3 Meleagris gallopavo
TCTCCCAGGTCACAGCCAAACACCCTTTCCTTCTCCGTCTCCCGCTCCTTTGGCTTCTTTGGGCGGGCCTTCACCAAGGAACGAAGGAAGGTGACGAGCTTGCCGCGTTTCTTTGGCACTGCGCAACAAAAAGAAGAAACCAGGTCATTCCAGTCATTCCAGGTTTGGCTCGGTTGGACAAGGCTGAGCACAACACATTCTACAGAGCACATCAAAACGGGAAGAACATTACCAACAAGTACATACAGAAATGGATTTTCCCCATCCCTGGAGGAGTCCAAGGCCAGGTTGGATGGGGCCCTGGTCCCCGTGGTATGCATGAAGGATCATCAGCACAGAGGATAACGTGGGATGGATAAGGGAGCTATTAAACATGGAACACACCCCAAAAAAGACTCCACTCTGCTTCCCTGCACCATCAAATGTAACATCCGTACCTGGCTTTGGCACTGAATTGATGAGAGACTCCGGCAGTTTTTCATTAATCAGCTCCACACACTCCCCAGGGAAAATCCAACCTGGAACAAGAACAAAAAGAGAGGTGCAATACTGAATGCAGCATTTCTCAGGCCTGAACAGGGAAACCAAAACCACGTAACGTTTCCTGGAACGTGCTTGCCGGACGCTCCGTAAGGCTATCCAG
>NW_011118420.1:0-619 GCF_000146605.3 Meleagris gallopavo
ATTTTCCGTCTTAAAATAATACGATGAGAGCTGAAAACTACAACAGGAATAGAATTAGGCTTCTTGCAACAGGTATATTTGTTCTCTTTTAACAATAGAAAGCCTGAAAGAATGCTCCAAATGTACAATGTACTGGGAACCGAGGGGGCAGTATCTCACAGTAAAGGAATAAATGAATGGAATAAAAGATTAGGAGCGACAGAGACAGAGACAACTTGAACACACACATAAAATCCTTTCTGGAGGCCCTTATCTAATTGCCTCATTTATCTAGTTTCATTTATAAGCTCAGTTTTATTCTTGGACACTTGCAGAGATTGTGTGAGAATGGCTGTGGAATGACCTGGCTGGCAGCAGGCTTTCTACTAACCCCCCCTTTTTTTTCTTGTATGCCAATTCTCAGGCAATTACTGCAGTTGCCCTTTTTATATTAGCATCTTGGGTGGCTGGGCCTAGGCTTTACTTGCTGTTTGTAATAGTATAATTTCTTTTGATAAATAAGCAGTTGGGATTTTTGTGTCTTTTTTGAGAATATTTCTCTTCCTCTGGGACTTCCTACATATCTATGTGGGCTTAATGCAGATGCCTGCTTTCATGTGATACCAAAAATGATTTAAAA
>NW_011118421.1:0-506 GCF_000146605.3 Meleagris gallopavo
TGCCGCTCTTCCCTGGGGCCTGCCTTGCGGGGCAGGGGTGGGGCTGTTGGGCAGGGGTGACGGGCAGCACCGCAGGAGCCGGGCAAGAGCCCGTGGCAGCGCTGCTCCCCAGGCCTGGCTCCAGCCGTGCCGGGCCATGGCTCTGCTGCTTGCTGGCTGGAGCACAGCCTTCGTCCTGGGAGGGAGGCGTCCTGGGGAGAGCTCACAAGATGTGTGCTGGGAGACGCGTGAGCGTTTTCTGCCCCAGGCGTGTGGTACTCCCCGTAGGTGACTCCCAGTTTCCAACACAGAGCCCTGGCCCACAGCCCAGAGGAGGAGACACATGTGCTTCCCTGCAGTGCTTCAGTGCGGCCTTCCTTTGTGTATATCAGAGACCTCCCAGTAAGAAAGCCCCGAGGGGCTGCATCTTGTTCCGTGCGGTCCGTGAGGGATGCGGCACGTGGCCTGGAGAGAGTATTGTGTACCTGCCAGGTGCCAGCCTACAGGTCATCGTGGCCACTCTGCAA
>NW_011118422.1:0-611 GCF_000146605.3 Meleagris gallopavo
GCAACAGAAATGCTGAATGCAGCGATCTGGGAACTTGGAGAAAGTGAAGAGAAGGAAGAGGAGGATCTTTCCTCCAGAAAGGTCTCTCAAGCTGCAGGTTCAGGAGCAAATCATTCCATCCATCTCCTAAGAAGTTATTGTTCTCTCCAGCTGACAGCTGCAAGGTACATGAGCCGTGTGATTTCAGGGAAGTGTTACGTTTGAGTAACAACTCAAAGTTCAATACTTTTTTCTTTTTCCCCAGTTTTCTCCCAAAACTCTCCCTCGGTGGGCAGAAGATGCCCAGTCCTTACTTCAAATGCTCTATCAGCAAGTGGATGCTTCAAAGGGAAACAACTTTGTCACTATGCTCAGTGAAGAACAGTTCTTTTAGTTGCAGTAGGTACTTGGTGATCCGAGCACTGGACAGACATTCTGACTGGACTAAAGCATAACTCAGTGAAAACATCTGCTCTGAGCATCTCTTAATTGAGTGCAAGAGTAAAACCTGTTGCCTATAAACTTTGACTGGGGACTCAGAGATGCAGAGGGAACCTTTCTAAAGGGCTGTGTGAACAGAGTCCTGCTTTCATCAGCTTGGCTGTCGTGCTCTTGGCTCTGGGCTTTTCTGG
>NW_011118423.1:0-550 GCF_000146605.3 Meleagris gallopavo
TCAGAAGATCCATCTGCCGTGGGGTTGCTACGAGTGAAAGAGCAACAAGTACCGATTGCTACAAAAACGGTGCACAGACGGCAGTACCGCACCAACAGGGATTCCTTGCTCCCCATTCAGAAGCTGATTCACCAACTAGAGAATCAGGGAGTGATTAGCAAGACTCACTCACCTTTTAACAGCCCCATATGGCCAGTGCGTAAAGCCAGTGGAGAATGGAGGCTGACGGTGGACTACCGTGGCCTGAATGAAGTCACACCCCCATTGAGTGCTGCTGTGCCAGATATGTTAGAACTCCAATATGAATTGGAGTCAAAGGCAGCCAAATGGTACGCCACCATTGATATTGCTAACGCCTTTTTCTCCATTTCCTTTGACCAAAGAATCTAGGCCACAGTTTGCTTTCACCTGGAGGGGCATTCAGTATACCTGGAATCGTTTGCCCCAGGGGTGGAAACATAGCCCAACCATTTGCCATGGGTTGATCCAAGCTGCACTGGAACAGGGAGGTGCTCCTGAGCACTTACAGTATATTGATGACATCATCGTG
>NW_011118424.1:0-354 GCF_000146605.3 Meleagris gallopavo
TTCCCCAGAACGACTTTCTCCAGGCTGATTGCCAGGTCCTGGCACATCTTTAAAGCCAAGCGCACATCTCTGTCCAGTTTTCTCTGTCCCGGCTCCTGCAGTGACTTCGCTGACAGCTTTCTCCTCCGAGGAAGAACCCAGCAGTAGCCCGGCTGGGCTTGGTGGATGGGATGTGAGAAGGGCACAGCCTGGACCAGGACTTGAATAACGCTCTCAACTAAAGGCTGGCACTTGTTCTGCAGTCCCCCAAGTCCCGCAGAGCTGCGCTGCACTCATTGGGCAGCACGGCGTGGTGCAGGGGATGTAGATTGAACACAGGGTGCTCAGCAGACTTGCTGGTGCAGGAAGTTCTCC
>NW_011118425.1:0-668 GCF_000146605.3 Meleagris gallopavo
GAAGTTAGTATCTCCTACAATACTTACCCAAACTGGTAACTTAAATTAAGAAATAATAATAAATAAAAACCATTCAGCTAAATAAAATTGTTCAAGATGGACTAACAGAGAATTTAGGTTGTTCACAGCTTAACAGGAGCAGTCTTTTTTTTTCCCCCAAAATAATTTTATAACCATTATCTTTATTTAATTACAACCACATGAAACATCAGACATCTTCAAACTCCTTGTTCTTTTCACTGTCCTTTTCTAGAAAATAGACATTCCACTTTTAGTAAACATAAAATTAACTTTCATTGTTATCCATCATTTTCTTACAAGAAACTGTGGTAAGAAGTGAATTATTTTTGATTTCTAAATTGCAGGAATAAGGGGAATAAAGTCTTACAGGAGGAAAAGATTTTTATAGTTTATGCTCTTTTGTGAATGTAAGTTTGTAAACACTTTTCCAGTGTTCATGTTTCAGTGAACATTGAACATTGTATTAATTCAATCTTCAAAACTGAATTAATACAATATTTTCATCACTGACCTTGTAAAAAGGTAGGGTAACATTCTGGAAAGCAAGGAATGTAAAAAACACTCTTGCCTGAAATAGGAGAAAAAAACAGTTAAATTTCAATCCAGATGACAGTTTCTTGGTGAAACAATAGTCTCCCAGAATTGAC
>NW_011118426.1:0-444 GCF_000146605.3 Meleagris gallopavo
AAGGCTGTGTGTTATTGGCTTGTAGGCTCGAGCATGCAGAAGGTCCCAACTAATTCCAGCTTTGGGGATGTGAGTGTGGCTGCAGTCAGAGCTGTTCTGCTGAACCGGTCCCTCTCTGTGTGCTGTTTCCCTTTTTCCTGCGCTGATCCCTGTGGTCTGAGCTGCTCGTTTTATTGATCAGAACAAAATGTTGTTTGTTAACGCAGTCCTGGGAGAACAAGCTGGGTGCTGTGTGTGGCTGTGAGGGTCTCATTGTGGAGGCACTGCAGTGATGTAACGCAGCAGAGGCGGGGGTTCACAACTCTGCTCCCAGCTAGCTCTGCAGCTGGGACCTCTTGTGCTGGGTTCTGGGTGGTTTGGATGGAATTGAACGTATTTTGTAGGTTTGGTGGTGGAATTGAATGTATGGCTTTATATTGCTAGAATATCAGAAGCTGTGTACCT
>NW_011118427.1:0-409 GCF_000146605.3 Meleagris gallopavo
TGCACGGAGACTGTCTGTGCCAGCTGGTCAGAGCTGCAGGAGGAACCGTTGGACGACGCTGAGGATCCCTGGGTTCGTCGTCGGAAGCAGTTTTGTGAGACAAGGAAACTGTAAGGCAGGACATGCAGTAACTGCTGCTGACAAGGTCACTGACACAAAGCCATTACCTGTGGGGACTTCCGCTCAGGAGGCTGAAATAACTGCCTTGACAAGAACCTGAAATATATGGACAGATGCTAAATGTGCTTTGGGGTGGTACCCACTCATGGCACCATCTGGAAAGAGCGAGGGTTGCTTACGCACAAGGACAACAAATTCAGCATGATGTAAATCTGCCAAAGAGCAGCATGGCTGTCATGCACTGTGAAGGACATCAGAAGAGTGACACTGAACAGGAAACTGGGAACAC
>NW_011118428.1:0-1110 GCF_000146605.3 Meleagris gallopavo
AACATGTTACCTAGTGATGTGGTTGATGCCCTGTCCCTGGAGACCTTCAAGGTGAGGCTGGATCATGCCCTGGGTATCCTAATCTAGCTGTGGTGTCCCTGTTCATTGCGGGGGCATTGGACTAGATGATCTTCAGAGGTCCCTTCCAACTCTAAGGATTCTATGATTCTATATATCAATAGCCAGTATGTCTTAGTGCACCTAGTGGTCACAAAAAAAAAGCTACAAATAACACCCAGAATACACCATAAAATTACAAAAACAAGGAGCAGCAGTCCAAAGTCACACCTTCCAGCCTCACTCTGTTCTATAATATGCTAATTACTGCAGGCAAAAAAGTACCTCAGGCTGTCATATTAGTATCAGGAATGTAAATAGCTAAAAGACTTTGACATCCCTTCTCACTCTTATCCAGGAAGCTCCTGATGGCAACTTAATTAGAGTATGCTTCTGTACCTTGATCATGTTTGACAAAGAAAAACACTTCAACAACTGCAAAGACCCAGGAGATTGCCAGGAATGGTGAGGTGAGCAGAGTAAAAGAAAACAATCTCTTTACCTTTTCTGGGACACAGGATGGAGCTGTGAGCCTTTTCTACTAGCACTCCCTCTGGCTGTTGAGCATTTAATAATAGCAGTAATGAGCACATAGGAGAGAAAAAGTGGATTAGAAATAGACACAGACAAAATTTTGGTCCAAGCCAGAGATTCTGCTTTTTTATCATCAATAATAAAAAATAAAAAAATTATAGTCAATCATTTTAATTTCAGATAAGAAATTTTCAGAATGTTTTAACTTGTGAATGCCTGTGAAACAAATGTTGCAAGATTCAGCAGAAAATTAAGTAGAAAGAACATAAAGGGGTATAAATACTTAAGATTTTGTATTTAGAGACCTGACCATAAAGAGAAGAACAGGAGTTGGCATGAAATGGAGGAAACCCATATAATTCCTAAACTTCAAGGCCCCAGCTCAGGCCATTAGATTCTAATTTTACACCTTGAATAACAAGGGACAACTCCTAGAATTACAATGCACCAAACTAGGAATTGCACAAAGTTCACTTTAAGGTCTAAGTAACAGAAGAGGTTGTCTGACCCGGACTAAAA
>NW_011118429.1:0-464 GCF_000146605.3 Meleagris gallopavo
CTACCTGAAGCAGTTAAACTCCTTCCATAGGAAGTTAGTAAAATGTGTCCTTGAGTCTTATTCAAGATGAAACAACCAAGTTCATGCCATGTGAAATGTGGATTTGGAATATGTATTTATTATGCTTTTATTTACAGAGTTCTTTGCTAGTAAGTTTGCAAATAAAATAATTAAATTTCTACTTGATCTTGGACAAAAACATTTGTTATTTTACACTCAGCAGGCCTCCATGTCAAGGAGTTCCAGGTTACAAGAATCTTTGTTTGTACGAGAAGCATGTGGATAAAAGCAAGAACTAATATTATAAATTAGTGAAATAAAATTCATGTCTTAATTTTATACGTTGATTATCTTTACACAGATTTTATTTATTTATTTATTTATTTATTTATTTTTCATTTTAGGAAATTCCTACTGTCTGAAATTTTCTCTCTGGAACCTGCAAAGACTTTCACTTTACTGCC
>NW_011118430.1:0-622 GCF_000146605.3 Meleagris gallopavo
ACAGGAGCTTGAAAGGTGCAGCTGCACAGGGGTGTGCTCTCTTCTGCTTTTCCTCCTAGGCTTCGTGGGCCACAGCCCCACCAAAGCCCGTGCCCCCGCGTACACGTTTCGCGGGACCAAACCGCCTGCGGCCGAGAGCTGCGGGCCGGGTCCCTGCTACTTTGTGGAGCCCGCCATCACCAGGAACGGGAAGTACGTGGCTCCGGGCGCCCACCTTTGCGGACGACCCACGACGGAGACCACCGTCACCCCCGGACCCAGTGAGTACCACGTCTGCAGCGCTTCCCCCACACGCGGCGTTTGCCCTGGCTCAGCTCGCGCCCTGCTGGAGCTGTAGGTCTTTTGTGAGAGAACACAAACCGCTCCGAGCAGCGATAAACACGCCCTCGGAGAAGGACAGCTGCGCAGCACCACGGGCTGAGGGCACAAGGACCCCGCGTCCGAAAAGACAAAGAGCCAGGGGCTGGCAGGAGGGACAGCAAGGCAGGACATAGTGGCGGGGCACGGAAAAGCGTCCCCGCGTGCTGCCTGGCTCCCCAGCATCCCTGCAGCTCTTCAGAAGACCCTTTCCTCGGGACCATTGTCTCTGCGCTGCAGAGGGAGACCAGCACTTCACAGCTTT
>NW_011118431.1:0-967 GCF_000146605.3 Meleagris gallopavo
TTTCATCGTGAATTCAAAGTATAGTCTCAGTTTTAACTATTAAAATTAGGAGGGAAAAAAAAAATCTCTGTACATATATACATTAGCCTCCAAGTTGCCAGGCATCAGTTTTCGATGGAGAAAAGCCACATTTGACATCGGCTTCTATAGCAGAGTCCATCCGACCTTTAAAAATTATTTTGTTGAGGTTAAAGACATTCCACTGCTTTGTCCTTATGAAGCATTTCATGATGTGCATCGAATTTGGCAGCCAGCAGAAGAGAAGGCTCCGGGGAGACCTCCTGAGGGTGGCCTTCAGTATCCCAAGGGGGGCTGCAAAAAGCAAGGAACAGAGTCTTTAGGTGGGACATAAGGAAGAACTCTGTTACAATAAGCGTGGCACTGGAACAGGGACACTGAGGGACCCTGGGGCTCTCTGGAGCCCTGAGCACTGGGTGTCAGGGCCTGGGGATGGAGGGGATGGAGGGCACCATCCCCCTACCCCTTTCCAGGGGGACCACTGCCACCCCAGACCTTCCCTCGTGCTCTGAGGGGCTGTGCAGAGGAGGAGGGTCTCGAGCTGTCCTACGGATGGCCCAGGGTCACTGTGAGATGGGACAAAGGCTGTGGCTGCTGTCCCCAGGGGACCCACATTCCGCCCTGGGCTGCTGACAGCCCTCCTCCTGCCCAAAGTCCTGGGGCACAAACCCTGCAGGGACGAGGCTTCTCCATGGTCAGAGACACCTTCTGACATCCTCTGCTGACCAAAGGAGTCCTCTGAAGAAGAATGAAGACCCTGATGGTCACTGACATCCTCCAGTGATCAATAAAGACCTCAGCAAAGCCACGCTCTGTGTGTCTGTGTCCTTGTCCCCAAGCTCAGCAGGAACCCTGACGTCTGTCCCTGCCTGGCAGAGGCCGCCCCTAAGTGCTGGGAGGGGTCCCCAGCTCCATGCCCTGCACCCCACATCCTGCACCCATGGATCTC
>NW_011118432.1:0-511 GCF_000146605.3 Meleagris gallopavo
GTGTTTTTTAACTTGAGGACTCTGAAGGACTTCCACATTCCAGTGTCCACACCAGGTTTTCCATTTCTCCTTTTAAGACTTCATGCGGCTATTTATCAAGTTAAAATACTCTATCAAAGGCTCTAGGGTCTATAGTTCGGAAGAACATTTCATCTTACCGGTGCTGCTTCTGGCATCAGCTAGATAGTTATTGTTGCTGGTTTGGCTCATCTCAGTCGTCTAGGTATCTCTGATGCTTTGATTCGTATTACGGCATTTTCCAAGTCCTCTGGTACTGTCTGATCAGTAGGGAATGATCTCTGTAATGTAAGAACTTGAGTCTCCACAGTTTTATTTTCTGAAGCATGCAGTATGAATTGTCCTTTACCAAACATGATTTGGGCCTGAAGTTTGTTATGATATCTCTCCCCTTTAATGGCACCAGGCAATTATGGATATATAGAAATTGATATGTATACATTTTCCAATTTTAACTGATGGAAGAATGGTTGCAATCCAGCTTTTTTGGTGG
>NW_011118433.1:0-694 GCF_000146605.3 Meleagris gallopavo
TCATCCAGTACCCCTTTCTTACCGTGCATCACCCAGGGAACCATCCACACTCCACTTCCGCATCCCCCGAAGAAGGCGACTCCTCAACCTCTGCACCGCTCTCACGTTGAAAGTATTATGACTTCTCTGATGTTTCTCTCTGTGAATGCTGCTCCCATCCAAGTCTGGACAAGCTCATCCCCATGAACTACACTCATGTACTTCACGTATTTACTGACACTACTGATAAATCCCCCCCCCCTTCCCCCAACATCCACCGCCCTGGTCTCATCTAACCAGTCAAAATAACACAGAAAGCTACCACCTCAGCCCGGCACCATCTCCCCTCGCAAAATCCACAGGGACTCCTCTGAAGTACCTTCTCATCATTCAAGTTACTTACAGATATCACCTTGCTGAGGAGGGAGGCTGGGCTCAGTGCTGTCGATTGGTCTTACCAGAAGAAGAACTCCACCACCTCACCTGCCTGTCTCTCCTGTAAGGAACACGCACACACCTACGACAGCATTCCAGCCGTGCAAGCTGTCCCACCACGTAACCGTGGTAGGAACGAAATCGCACTCCTGAAGTTGCGAATTGAGCGGTGGGAAGATGGAGGGAAGGAAAAGCACGTGCTCCCACCTTGCCCTTCTAAAGAGGTCGCATAGGAGGTCGCATAGGAGCCCGGCGGCGGCAGCGCGCTGATTCCAAAGAA
>NW_011118434.1:0-646 GCF_000146605.3 Meleagris gallopavo
CGGCAGGACTGCCGTGAGCAGGAGAAATTGCTGCCGGCCCTTCTGGCTCGGGAGCTGCAAGCCACGTGGCGGACAGACAGCAGCTCGCGGCTGAGCGAAGGAGGCGGCCCGCTCCTACCTGCCGCTCTGGGCTCCGAGGGGCGGGGGGGCGGGAAGCAAAGCTCACCCGCGGCCTCTGACGGGGCAGCCCATCACTAACTGCTCTGCTCTCGCCTTTAGGTTTGGAGGCACATGCCTGCCAGCATGGACGGAGCCTGGGTGGGGACGTGGAGACCTCATCGCCCGCGCGGCCTCATCTCGGCCCAGTTCCCCAGCCCCGGGCCCCAGTACTCCATCCCGGGGACAACAGGTACGGCGACCATCCCCAGGGCGGGACACGCATCGGGGACGTCACGGGGCAGAGCAGCTCCCGAGCCTTTCCCCGTCCTGTCGGAGCCTCCCGCAGACTCGGCTTGGCAGCTGCATGGAGGCGCTCCGGGGGCTCTCGCTATGGAGCGCCTGCACGCGTGGTGCGGGAAGGCCTTTGGAAACGGCTGGCTACAGCAGCGTGCTGGCCAAAGGCTCCAATCTCTTTTTCCCGTGACTTTGCAAGGCACTGGCGCAGGCGTTTGCACTCAGGGTCCGACTCCTGTGTCCTGCACGGCTC
>NW_011118435.1:0-589 GCF_000146605.3 Meleagris gallopavo
AAGAGCTGTGAATAACGCCACGAGAGAGCCAATTACAGCAGCCAGCTGGCACTGCAAAACTTGGTGCTTAACTTGGTAAGGAGGAGCCAGATTGTGCGGTCCATGTAAGGATGCTCTGGGCCAGCCCCAAGGAGGCCAGAAGGGAGCTGCTCCTCCTCCATGGCTTCCTGCAGAAGAATCATAGAGTCAGAGGGTCATTCAGTTTGGAAAAGACCTCTGAGATCTCCAAGTCCAACCCAACCCATCCCATCCCACCGTGCCCACTGCCCACGTCCCGCAGTGCCACATCTCTGCAGTTCTGGAACACTTCCAGGGATGGTGACCCCACCACCTCCCTGGGCAGCTGTGCCAATGTAGCACCGCTCTTTCTGAAGAGAAATCTTTCTCAATATCTGACCATCTTACTAGGAGAGACATGACATGTCTGTGCCATCGTGCCATGGAACTGAACTGAGCTGAGCTGCAGCCCAGCACATCCGTACAGCAAAGCCAGGGCTGCAGCCACTGGGAGAAGCCAGGGCTTGAGCAGGAAGGGGATTCCGTGCATCATTTCATACAAAATACACTTACCTTGAGGTCACTCTTATCA
>NW_011118436.1:0-507 GCF_000146605.3 Meleagris gallopavo
AGTCCTCACACTTCCACCTTGCCGGTACTGTCCCCAGTCTCGGCTGCGGAGGGAGAGCAAACAACTTCATGCTCCTTGGCCACGCGTCCAGGGCTATACCCCGACAGAGATAAGTAACTTATCACAGGCACTTCTCTGCAGACAGCATTTAAAGGTATGGATATGCCTTAGCAAGCATACGTCTGAAACGGAAAGGCCATCTGCCAGTCACAGCCTTTGGGCCCTCCAGCCCTCTTCTTCGCTACCTCCCAGGCCGCAGGAGCTACAGCGGGATTCAAGCCCGCATTTCCAATAGAAGGTGTGGCTTGAAGCCAGAGGGGACGGGATTACCCCTGCCACACACACACCCCTCCCAAAGGACGTGGGGCCTTGTCCTTCATTTGCTACACGGACAAAAGATGGCTCTTGGGCATCAGCAAGCCCTGGAGCGCACAGGCACAAGGTGCAGGTCTACGGCTCTCTCATCTTCCCTGCTAACACAGCATCTGTCCGGCTTGCCCTCCAGAA
>NW_011118437.1:0-2306 GCF_000146605.3 Meleagris gallopavo
CCTCGTCGGGGTACCCCGCCTCGAGGTCATCTCAGCGCTGTGGGAGCGGCCCGGGGAGTCCCTGCCGCAAACGGTACCTGCGGGAAGCCGAACCCCCCAGGTGACCCCATCCCCCGGGGTGAGTGGGGTGGGGGCTACGGGAGGGCCGCTGCCGGCTCTGCATCCCCCCCGGCCCCGCCGAGCGCTTCTACGTTCCCACGCCGGCAGTTCTGATCTGCCTCCCCTCATGCTCTTTCGTTCAGCGGCTATTTCCGTCCTCCAGAAACGCGCTGCACATCGAGATTTAATTAAAGAAAATTAGTAGAGGGGGGGTGGTGGTGATTGGATGGGGGGATCGCGTGCATCCTGGGCTGCTCCCGGCCCTGCGTCCCCGCCCGGCCCCATCGCGGTGCGGCTCGGGGAACGGGTGTGAGTTTGAGTCGATGTCGCTCGTTTGAGACGAAAAAAAAAAGAAAAAGGTGGGGGATCGGGAACGTGCTCCCGCCCGGTGGATCTGTAGCAGTTTTAATTATAATGACAGATGTTGCTGTAAAGTTCCGTCTCAGTTTCCAAATTCAAGCGAAGCCCAAAGGACGGGGGCACTCGCCAGTCGGCAGAGCCGCGCTGAACAGCAGCCGGAGTTGCCAAAGAATTTTCTTGATTGCATTTTAATGAAGAGCAGATAACGACCTGGAGCGGGGCGGCGTGGCGGGGGATCCCCATGGGACTTGCTCCCATCCCCCCCCCAGGGCCACACCTGAGTCCTTGGGACCGGGGATGCGATACAGTGGTGGGGGCTCCCAGCCCGTGCGGGCTCTGAGGGGAGGGGGAAGGCGATGCAGAGCTGGGAGCGCACCCACCCGTCGGGGCCGCCCCTCTCTGCTCAGCTAGCTAGAAAAAACCCCTTCTCCTCTCACAGCCCCGTCCGTGCACATGGGGGCGTGGGGGGAACAGCGGCGCTGCCCACACCACACTGCGATTTGCAACCCCTGGGAAAGCCCAGCGGAGGCGGGGGGGCGATATCAACAGGCTCCCCCGGGGCAGGGCAGCCCCGCACGCCGCTCAGCCTCCTGCCGCCAGCTCCGTGCGTGCCGCTGCCGCTTCGCACGGTATTAAATATTTAGAAGTTTGCAGTGGTGAATACAGCGATCGTTAATAGAAATGGATGGCAGCGTTTCCAAAAGGGGATGGCAGCGCCTGTGGAAACGGGCACTGCTCAGAGGGGAGCGGGCGAGGCCCTTCGCGGAGCGTTTGGGGCGATTTCACCCCAAATTAATGGTTTGTCGCTCCGGCAGCGCCCAGACCCCCGTGCTGCCTTCGCATTTCCCATGATATCTTCAGGGGGAAAAAAGAAATAAAAGCAGATCTGTCCTCCCTGCCTGGCTGAAAATAAAGCCAGTGCCTGTGCAGAGGGGAGGCGATTCGCCTGAAGTTTAGCACCTAAATCACCCCCGGCACCTCCCCAGCCGTTGTGTGCAGGCAGCGAGGGGCAGCGGGCAGCAGGATGCTCGGGGGGTGGGGGAGGAACGGGTCCTCAGCCCCTCTGAAGCGCAGTGGGAGAGGAGCGATGGGGAGGAGGAAGCTTTGCACGGTGTACCCCGCAGGGCAGAGGGGTGACCCCGGGGGAGCAGTGCTCGCCCCCCTCCCCAACTCCCCCCGCGCCCGGTTCAACCGCTCCGGGCTTGAGTCAGCTCTTCGTGCTTCGCGTGGATCGGTGTGCGGCGGGTACAGATGTAGCGGGGATGCAGAGTGCGGTGCCGAACGGGTTGGGGCGAGAAGGGAGACGCGGAGAAGACGAGGGGGTCCCGAGGGTGCAGCCCACCCGCTCCCACTCCTCCTCCGCGGCGACGGACAGCGGCGCGGCGTGGGTTGGGCAGCGTGGAGAGCCTCGCGGGCGCTCCGACGCCGCGGTGATGGGCGCCGGAGAAAGCTCGTGTCCCCCAAAGAGGGTCGGTGCCCACGCCCCCTCATCCCCACCCCGCACTGAGGGATGCTCCCACGACCTGGTCTGCCCACGCGTGTCCCGGCCCGGCCGCCCCCCGGGGTTGGGGCAGCGCCGCTCTGTGACAGCAGAAAGTGGCTGGAAAGGGGCGAGGCGTCACACGCTCTGCCTCCGGGAGGCAGGGAAACGCTGAGGGACCGATGGGAAGGCATGAATGAATGAATCTCCATAAAGAGCCCCAAGCAGCAGGGAGAGGGAGAGAGGAGGAGGAGGAAGGAGGAGAGGAAGAGCCGGAGCGGGGTAGCAGCAGACGCGATGCCGGCAGGTAAGGAGGTGCCGGCAGCCGCGCTACTCTGTGGTGCCGGCAGGTTGGGGGTCTCAGTCC
>NW_011118438.1:0-439 GCF_000146605.3 Meleagris gallopavo
GAGTTAATCATTCTATAATATAGGGTCATCCCTTTGCCTGGGATTCCTTTCCAGGTTTTGTCTTAGTGCTACTAATACATTAAAATAGCTATTTCCATAGATTCCAGCACTGGTAACATTAAATCCTGTTACTGTAACATTCAATCTGTTATTAAAAGAAAAATTAAAAAAACACACAACCACCATTACTACTGTTGCTATTTGCAATACAACAAGTTACAAAGCAATAAGAAGCACACAGTCCCAATCATTATGAGTTCATGGTCGTTTCAAACTTGGTTTCAGACTTTCTCATTGTTTCACATCTTTTTCTTCCTACTTTTTTTTTTTTTTCCCCCTTCTTTTTTTTTTCCTCTAAGTTAAGTGTTTTTACAGTTACCAATAACTATACTATACTAATAGTTATAATACCTACTCCCAGCAACAGCCCTTGGTATAA
>NW_011118439.1:0-716 GCF_000146605.3 Meleagris gallopavo
GTGAGTGTCTTCCTGCATTAGCTTTATCTTGATCTGACACCTTGATCAAATGCAGGCCTTCTCCAAGACCCTTGAACTACGCTTTTACTATTGAGGGGTCAGCAGACTTCTGGGCTTAGATTACAATATGGCATCCTGTTGCTGGGTACTGAAAATGTCCAAGCCCAAACTTTACAGGGAGAAACCATCACTTTCATTACATCTTGCACGCAGGAGAAGTTTGATGAAAGTGTGGCAGCGAAGCTCTCTCAGTTCCCTGCCCCCATTTTGTAGGGATTTTGTTTGCCTGTTTTGATACAGTTAGCTGCTCTTAATTATGACTGCATCCTTTGCCATAAACACACCTCTGACCGCATGGTTATTTTGAGCTCCTCTTCTTCCAGTGGCTCGGATAAGCAAGTCCGAGAAAAATTCAGCACCTCCCCCAGCACTGTGATGGCTGTGCTGCTGCTTTCTGATCCTCGCTCTTACCTGTGCTTTTCCCTTACAGGGCACAACTCTCTCTCGGGGCCCAAGTCTGCCTCTTCTGCTGCCACAAAGCTGCTCAGCCTGGAGGAGGCACAGGCACAGAGGCGAGGCCACAGCAGCTCTGCCATTGTGCCTGAGAGCGGGGACATAGAAGTGGAAGAAGGCCCTGCAGCTGTACAGGGCAAATTCCACACCATCATGGATTTTCCATCTGAAAGGTAAGAGGACTTTCTTTCCAGCACCTGTCA
>NW_011118440.1:0-441 GCF_000146605.3 Meleagris gallopavo
CGAGACACTTGAGGCGGCTTTTTTTCCTATTAGGAACAATGAAGTCTTCTAGGTTCCATGCAGTTGTTGGTATCCTCTCTATAATTCTTACCCTTGGTTTCTTAGGGTAGTTTTGAAATGTTTGATTGTCCTTTAGCTGTCTCCAAAGCTGGAGAAGGACATGGTTGGGCTGGCGGTCAATCTTAGCAAATTGGACCGCAGCTCGAATTAGGTCATTAAACATTTGTTTTCGGGAAACCCTTATCGGGTCCCGATCGAGGAGCTCGAATAGCCGGTGTCTTGGTTTTAGTCACCGGCAGGACCTCAGCTTCTTCTAACATGCGAATGTTGCGCCTGGTCCGTAGGCGTTCTGTCTCCCCCAGATCAGCAACTATCCGAGCAGCCTGCTGAACTACGGTTTCCGAGGTCACCAGAGGGTTTAATATCGAAACCAAGGTCCCA
>NW_011118441.1:0-487 GCF_000146605.3 Meleagris gallopavo
AATAGAGATGCCAGTGAAGTTACTATCCAGCCTGTGTCTGTAATGCCCCACACCGTGTCCGACGGAGATGTATCCAACCAGTACCTAGCAGCAGGAAAAAGAATTAAAAAAATAAAAAGGAAATGATAACTTTGGTTTAATTAAAAAGAAAAAAAAAAGACGAAAGGAAAGCAAATGAAACCAAAGGGTCACCGTTCCCACTCCTTCTGTAAAAAAACTCAAATACCCAGCAACCAGCAACGCCAGTAGAAAACAAAAATCAAATCCAAGACTGCTAATGAGATATGTGGGCTCTGGCAGTAAGTTCATTTGTTGAGCTAGCTCAGGGATAAAAGGACCTTTAAGGTTTAATTATATGTACAATAAACATATATGGTAAAGATACGAGGCCATTCATAACATAGGCTACAAATAAAGGAAAGAATTGCAATAAAGTGACTTTTCTTGGGGAGGAAGGTAGGGCTGAAGCAGAAGCATGCATCAATTC
>NW_011118442.1:0-458 GCF_000146605.3 Meleagris gallopavo
TTGTGGACCTTAGTACTGCCTAGGCGCTCACGCACGTCCTCTTTCCTGACTAAAGGGAAGTCTCCCATTCCCCAGACCCTCTCCCTAACCTCCAGGGTGTGGGAAACCTGAGGGAGAGCCTTTTCACTGAAGATGGAAGTAAAGAAGGCATTCAGTATCTCTGCCTTCTCAGCAACCCCCGTTACCAGGACCCCCCCCTCACTTAGTAAGGGGCCCACATTCTCTCTAGTTTTCCTTTTGCTGTTAACATAGTTTGTCTTGTCTTGCAGTTAACTCTGTTCTTCTGTCTTCCATGAAACTCTATTTCTGCCTCTTTCCTGAGTGAAGTTCTCTCTTCTGCATGACGTGTACATGGGAGTGCAGCCATCGGACAGAACAAGGTGGGGACTTGAAGAATGCAGGTGTGTGTGTGACTGGGGTGGTCTGTGCCCACAGCTGGACTGCAGCTATGGCCAGGG
>NW_011118443.1:0-771 GCF_000146605.3 Meleagris gallopavo
TTCCTGCAGCGGTGCAGCACTTTGGGCAGTGACACGGAACACGAGTCGCTTGGCAGATGCTGCTAGTGAGCTGTGTCTGCAGGGGCAGCACGAGTGCCACTCTGCTCTGCTCCCAAGATTGGACAGAATGGAATTTAGCTTGGTCCAGATGGAAGAGTTGGCTGGGTCTGCCGTCTTCTGAAGATCTTCAATCAGTGCACGGAGTTGAAGCAATTCAAACATCTCCTGATTGCTCCTGAAAAAGATTTTGCAGAAGACAGCTGACATTTGGTCACTGAAAAGCGGCGAGTTACAGCAATACAGGAAAGGCACTACAGAAAATGACTTATTGGATGAGGAAAAACTTGCATTGCTTTGGGAGTAAATTCTGTAAATTCTGTCTGCCAGCTGAAAGTTCTCAAGGGACAGAGAGAAAAACCTTGGCGAAAATCATCAGGTGCTGTGCTTTCACTTGACTCAGTGCTGCTGAGACACCGCATGATGAAAACCTAAGGAAAGGCTGTGAGGGGATTTCCCCAGTGAAAAGTACAAATTCGGAAATGGGAGACGTTCAGAAAATCCAGAATGATACCAAGGCAAACGTAACAGTGGCATGCTGCAAAGCCAGTGCCAGAAAGAAAGAATTCACCTTCAGGAGCATTTCAAAGCCCAGCTAAAAAGATTCACTGGCTGGCACTGGCTGTAGGATCGTCTTCATTAAAAGCAACAATTGAAAACCACCTGCATTTCTGGGCTCCCTTTTCTTTTAGTTTACTTCCAGTGGCAGCTGTG
>NW_011118444.1:0-490 GCF_000146605.3 Meleagris gallopavo
TTATGGCTGCCTGAAAGATGGCAGCTGGCTGTCAGTGTTGGCACACATCTTGTGGCTAACTGCTCTAACTGGGAGTGCTCTGTTACGCCTCGCACAGTGCCCAGCTGCGACTGCGTCCTGTTCAGACAGTGCTTGGAGCCTCTTCATTTCATCACCATCAGGACTCGGCTCCAGGCACACTTGGTGAGGAAGAAAAGAAATAGAATTTAGATGCACGGGAAGAAGTGAACTGATATTTAGGTCTAAATTACTCTAATTACTTCTCTGAGGATACACTTGCAATATCAGGAAGAAACAAAACTGTGGAGTATTTCACCAGAGGGATCAAACTAGGCATGGTAAACTGCTCTCCTGAATTAATCTACTTTCACCGTGATCTCACTGTTAGCACTGGGCTCATCTTGGGTGCAGATCATTCATGGAAAGCTGACACTTGGTAAGAAAGCAAAGATGCTAACTAGCCTTCCTCGTTGATTAGATGTTAAATCCA
>NW_011118445.1:0-400 GCF_000146605.3 Meleagris gallopavo
GCGAACGCGAGATGCCGCAGGCACAGCCTGGGACACGGCCCACGGGCAAGGCATGGGGCGACGGCACGGAACACGGGGCACAGCCCAGTGCGCGGCCCGGGGTGCTGCGTGGGGCACAACCCGGTGCGTGATGTGAGGCAAAGCCCAGGCTGCACACCGGGCTACGTGCAGCCCCCAGTGCAATGCAGCAAGGGGAAGGCAGAGATGAGTTTGCATGCAGCCCCCTGTGCATTGCTGCTACGGTCTAGGAGCTGTGTGCTGCAATGGAGAAGCAGAACCCAGCCCTGCGAGCAGTGCCACGTGCAGACGGCAGTGCAATGCAGCCCCTAGTGCCATGTAGCATACAGCAGCATGCAAGAGGCAGACCCAAGTCTTGCATGCAGCACCCAGAACAGCACAC
>NW_011118446.1:0-995 GCF_000146605.3 Meleagris gallopavo
TTGGTTCAGCCTGTGACTTAGGAATTCCACTACAAGCTGCACGTCTCAGTAACTCAGCAGTTGGGGTGGGCGATAGGATGATAACTTCTTGGAAACGGCTGTGATATGCCCTCGTATTCTAATCGTAATATCAGAATAATCTACGCCTCGTTGCTTGGAACCGATTGTAATTATCCCCTCCTCTTCTTGCATGTGTATAACTTGTCTCCCAAACTATCCTTAAGCTGTCACTTGTGGAGTGCAAACTAGGAGGGGCTGCCCCCTCTGCGCCCAGCGTGTGTGTGTGCAGCGCTGTAAGAAAAACATGCAGCTGCTTTGTAACTACTTTGTGTTTTTTTGGCTTCTCTTCTGCTTCTTAAAGGAGGACTTGCAATTGCTTCAGTTGGGGCCTGCGGGAGAAAGAGCGTCCGTGTGAGGCTGGTGGATCTTGTTCAGTGCACCAATGACGGGAACGGAGCAAAGGACCGTTTTCTGCAAGACCTTTCTTGTATTTTCTTCCATCTCTTTCCATGTGGTCCAACAGCCAACGGGTTTCTGTACAAGAAGAGAAACTCTTCTCAAAGAATAGGGCAGTTCTTCTCCCCGATGCATACCCTGGGGATGGTTTAAGGTCAGAACGCTGAGGGGAGGCAGCCATTTCTCTGCCTCTCTTTATCCCTTCCCTACAAGTCGCCCAGCTGCACTGTCTTGCTCCTAACCTGTGCCAGCACCTGCCAAAAACCCCTCCTGATCTCACCAGGGATCTAAAGGAGCAGCGAGCTGGAAGGAAGAAGTCTCTTCTCTGGCCTCCCACTGAGCTGCACCTTTCACATGCTGCAAAATCGTGGGCTTTGGTGTGCTCTGTGTGACCGGAAGAGAGCACCGCATTGGAAAATGAGGAACTCGGGGTCCCAGGGCTCCAAGGAATGTGGCCACCCCATCTGCCAGAGCCAAGGGGCCTTGGGAGAGTCGCCATCGTCCCTCTGCTTTTCTTCAAGGAGATGGCACTGTCTGGT
>NW_011118447.1:0-664 GCF_000146605.3 Meleagris gallopavo
GTGACAAGGGACTAATGGAATTTTCCATGTTTTTAAACTTGTCTGAATAATACCAGATCCATGAAGTTTTTGGTTTTGTTTAAAGTCTTTGTACTTTGGAAAATACAGGCTTTTATGCTCATGTTTGTTGTTACCATGCTTTACCAACAGTGAAAGCAATAGATATTTCTCTCTGTTACTTGTTTTGCTCTGTTAGGCTCCAGTAGTTCTCCTGTAGATGACCAGCACCTTTTTGCCTCTTTTTCCCTGCCCTGGACTGCTAAACAGTGTGCATGGTGACTCTGGAAATGTCTGCTTGACTCCTTGGCTTGTCAGCCTCGCCATCATACAAATTTTTACCACTGTCTTTGTAAGCTGGATTGCTGGAGTTTCTGAAAAGAACGTGTGAAATAGAGTGTTCTCCACAATATGCGTGGGTGCTTGAGATAGGTTTTTGAGGCATGGGGTGTTGTTTTATTTAATGGAAGGAGAAATATCTCTTCTTAATGGTTGAACCTTTTATCATGTAGCAGCAGAGTCTTCTCAGGTGCACAAGCTGGTGCCGCCAACGTAGAGGTTGTTATTGTTTGGAAATCAGTGGCAGAAGAATGCCTCCTTGCTGCAGAAACAAAGAAAAGTGCCACAGGTTTTCGTCACCTTAATATTGAAAGGTAATCTGTACTTG
>NW_011118448.1:0-464 GCF_000146605.3 Meleagris gallopavo
AATAGCTGGGTCTCTGGCAATGGCTCCTAGTTGGCGAGCTTCATTACCATCTAGAAACAAGCTATTGGCCCCACGGTCCCAACAACGAACCAACCAGGAAACAATAGTTTCATTCGGGCCCCGTGTGAACTCCTTTCTTGAACCTTGGATTTCAGTCATCTTCAGGGGCCGACGAATAGTAATAAGGATGTCCTCATCATCAGTCTCTTCTGCATGTCTCTTAGTTTTTCCTTTTGCTTTTCGCGATGGTGGTGGTTCTGAGGAGGGCCCCCTCGCCTGGATCTTCCTCCTCCTCCGCCTCCGCTTCTTCTTTTTTCCGTTCTAGACGCGTGGACACTCGTTTCCATTTCTTGCCTTCCACAGGAGCAACTGATATTGTTACTGGTGTCTCTTGTAACTGATCAGATTTGACTTGGAGATTCTCCACTTTGGCCTGACCTCAGCTCGGAAACTCTCTCTCTCCA
>NW_011118449.1:0-372 GCF_000146605.3 Meleagris gallopavo
AAGGAGACGGCTCGTCGCTTCCTGGCAGGCCGTTCCGCTGCCGGTGCCACGTGCGCAGCGGGGATTGGCGGTCCTGCCTTCTTCACTCCCCTCCCTGGCTGCTGGGATGGAGATTTGCTGGGAGCGGTGCGATTCTCCCGAGCTCTGGGCTGCTGCTGCGGCTGCCCCTGCGCGGCGCTGCACGGGACGCTGTGCATCCCCCCTTTGAGCCGCTTGGCAGCTGGGATGCAGTTGCTGTCCGTCGGTCGCCTGGAATTCTAGATGGAAAGTAAAGGCATCGGCAACATGAGGTTATCAAGCCAGAAACAGGCAACACAAACACAGCGGGAGAAACGCTCAGAGCCAGAGGACACGGCTGAGCCACCCAGATCT
>NW_011118450.1:0-739 GCF_000146605.3 Meleagris gallopavo
TTTTTCTACCTTGTTTCCCACTTGTATCCAGATATACAAACCAACATGGTAAAAAGCTTCCAAGACACTTAATTGTTTTTCACAACTGCATTTGCAGTTTTTATGATTACTGATAACATCACAGATATGAGCAAAAGATAGGGCTACAAGCAGGGTTTCTGGGAAAGCTGAAAATAAATAACAAATACTATTAGAAATATCATATGTAGAATAAGGAAACACTACCAAACGATAGCCATTCAAAATAAAAATCAATTTTCTTATGCTTATTTAAAACATTTAAAGCACCATAAAATCCACAAAATAAAGTAATTCTAATCATACTCAGTGTCAAGAAATGTACACTAACACGTAATAAGAAGAGTAGTTCCCAACAATGAAATCTGAAATAAATTCTAAAATCTGAAATAAAATCCGTGTGCATACATACTAAATGTATGTATCAACCTTTTTCCTGAGAACTGGAAAGCATATCAAAATACACGGCACACTTTTTTCAAGAACATGATGGTGATCTGATCTTAGAATAGTATTTAACAATTTGTACCTTAAAACATGTATCTTGGGTTGCAAGTTAGAGCTTAACAATTTCACTGAATACAGAATCTTACAGGAAATACTGATCTCGCTTTTACAAAAAAATCCTGCAGTCTTCTAGTTGAAAATAGGGCTACATATCTTCTTATTACAAAACTACGTTTCATGAGCAATATTACAGAGGTACAACAGATGTATTTCC
>NW_011118451.1:0-1162 GCF_000146605.3 Meleagris gallopavo
GAGCCTTTGCTTTTACACTCCCGTAGCAGTGTCTCTATTTGTCCTCTCCTCCTCAGCAACACAGTGGTTCTCTCTGATGCAGAATCACAGAATTGTAGGGGGCTGGAAGGCACCTCTCGAGATGATTGAATTCAAGCCCTGTGCCAAAGCAGGCTCCGTAGACCAGGTTGCACAGGTAGGCATCCAGGCAGGTCTGAAAAAACATCTCCAGACAAGGAGACTCCACAGCCTACCTTGGCAGGAGTTCCAGTGCCCTGTCTCCCTCACCGTGAAGACGTTCTTCTGCACGTTTTGTGCAGAACTTCCTATTTTGGCCGTTTCCCGTTGTCCTATCACCACGCACGGCTGAAAAGAGCTAGGCCTTGTTCCTTTGCCTCTGTCGCCTTAGATAGAGACATTGATCAGATCCCCTCTGCGTACTTCTTTTCTCAAGGCTGAACCGGTCGCTCAGCCTTTCCTCATAAGAGAGGTGCTCCAGGGCCTTTATCATCTTCATGGCCCTCGGCTGGACTCTTTCCAGGAGATCCCGACCTTTTTTTTGACCGGGGAGCCCAGAACCGGACGCAATCCTCCAGGTGAGGCCTGACCAGGGCAGAGAGGAGGGAGAGGATCACCTGCCTTGACCTGCTGGCCACGCTCCTTTGAATGCCCTGTAGGATCCCATTGGCCTTCTTGGCCACCAGGGCACCCTGCTGGCTCATGGCCAACCTGTTGTCCACCTGGACCTCCAGGTTCTGCACCGCAGAGCTCCTCTCCAGCAGGTCGTGTCCCAACCTGTACTGATATACTTGCAGCTATTCCTTCCAAGGTGCAAGACTCGACGCTTGCTTTTGGAAAACCTCATCTGTTTTCTGAATCTTGCATTCCGCCGTCATACTTAGAAAAGTAGTATTTTCTCCCTGAGCTCGTTGCCGCTGTTTTGTTGTTAGGCCCATCTCCCTACCTTTTCACTACCTCTCTTCCCCCTTTCCTGGTTCACGGGTTCGTTTGTCCCTCCACCCCCTTAGTCACAGCACCGGGCTGCACCGGGCTGGAGCCGTGACACCACGCCAGTGCCCCAAAGTCCCGTTTGACAGCCCACAGGCTTCAATCAGCGACTTCATGGCTGCCGGCCTGAACTACCAGTCA
Organism: Meleagris gallopavo; assembly: GCF_000146605.3. Lineage (NCBI taxonomy): Eukaryota > Metazoa > Chordata > Aves > Galliformes > Phasianidae > Meleagris > Meleagris gallopavo. The sequence goes on from NW_011118451.1 coordinate 1,129, forward strand.
GCAGTCATAATCAGAGGGACGAAACAGACCAGGG
>NW_011118452.1:0-790 GCF_000146605.3 Meleagris gallopavo
ATTCCTCTCCGCCACTTGTTTGCAAGGCGACTGGAGGCCACATGCTCCATAGGGAGCCACAGTTGCATGCCGGGACCTCGGGGCCGATAGGGCCTGGCACCACCAGTCAATTTCCTTCTCACAGTCCTTGATGGCCCTCAGCCTCTCCACCTCTTCCCTCAGGCAGGCCACCAGACTGAGAAGGTCATTTACCTGGTCAATGTCCTTGCCCCAGATCGGCCGGGCATGGATAGTCCATTCTTGGGTGGCCCACTGTGCAATCCACAGAGTGAGCCCTCGGTACACAGCCCAACTATCCGTACAGGTGTTCAGGATACCATCACCGGGTTCCTTAGTTATAACCATCCACACGGCTCGCAGTTCTGCCCATTGGCTGAAGGTGGGTCAGATCTTTTACCCACCCTGAATCGGCAGAGTGCTCTTGACTATAACTTCAGCCGTTTGAGTTATTGGCTCTATTGCCTGCAATGCCGAACAGACAGCCAATAACTGTCTTTCAATCCTACTGTATCTTTCTTCTGCTCCATGCCAGATCTGAGCCCAGAAGCCAATGGGGGTCCAAACAGAACTCTGGCGTTGCCACAGGCCCCAACCAAAGCCATCTTGAGTGACGCAAACATCCAACTCGGCTGGGAGGGTAGGATCAAATACACCCAATGCCTGGGCTTGTTGAACTGCCAGTTTCACTTGTTGGAAAGTGTCCTGTTCTGTTTTCCCCCAATCCCAAAGCTGCCCCTTTCTTGTGAGTCTGTACAGTGGCCTTAGCAGCTGCGCTAGGTGAGCTATAAAA
>NW_011118453.1:0-1299 GCF_000146605.3 Meleagris gallopavo
GTGACACGTGTGCCACAATTAAACAAGCCAAGAGAATGAAACCTCTCTGGGAGGAAGGGTGATGGCAAAAGTACAAATATGGGGAGGCATGGCAGGTTGATTATATCACCTTGCCACGATCTCGTAATGGTAAGCGTTATGTGCTCACCATGGTGGAGGCAACAACTGGGTGGCTTGAAACCTATGCAGTACCCCACGCTACTGCCCGAAATACCGTATTAGGTCTTGAGACACAAGTCCTGTGGCGACATGGTACCCCAGAAAGAATTGAGTCAGATAATGGGACTCATTTTAAAAATTCTCTTGCAGATACCTGGGCTAAAGGTCATGGTATTGAGTGGATTTACCATATTCCCTACCATGCACCAGCCTCAGGTAAGATTGAACGATACAATGGGTTGTTAAAAACTATGCTGAAAGCAATGGGAGGCAGTACATTTAAGCACTGGGAGAAGCATTTGGCAGAAGCCACCTGGTTAGTCAATACCAGAGGATCTATCAATCGTGGTGGTCCAACCCAGTCCAGCTCCCTACGGACCGTAGAGGGAGATAAAGTCCCTGTTATACATGTAAAGAATATGTTGGGAAAGGCAGTTTGGGTTATTCCAGCCTCTGAGAAGGACAAACCTCTTCGTGGAACTGTTTTTGCCCAGGGACCTGGGTCCACTTGGTGGGTGATGCAGGAAAACGGGGATGTTCAAAGTGTACCACAAGGGAACTTGATGTTGAGGGAGTGCAGTCAGTAATTCCTTGTGCGTGTGTTTATATTTTGTTTGTATATATTAAGCATGAAGTAATGATGTGGAATAAGGGGTGGAATGTCATGGTTTCATGATTATTCATAATCAGTATTCCACATCATAACATCATGCAATGCACTGGGGGTTTGACTGCTGATGCTCAAGTTCCGGGTGCCTGTCCAGAGGAGAAGAAGAGCTACGTTTCCCCAGGGGGCTTTGCGGTCAGCGAGGAGATATAACTCCCGGCAAGGTCACCTGATGCTCGCTTCTCTGCCTGCGCTTCTCTGCCTGCGCTTCTCATCTCAGCGTTATGGTAAGGCCGATCCACCATCAATTTCACATTCTCTCTCCTTATAAATTCTGTTGATACCATATTTAGGAAATCACTTACTATTACCTCAGATTGTTGACACTTGTTTTCAATTATTTCGGGGTCCCCTTATTTTCTTTATATCTAGGGGCGAGAATCCGCGGATCCCTCCGCCCTTCTAGTCACGGAACCGGGCCGAACCACGCCCGTAAACCATTGACACATACCAAAGATGCGCAGTCAGCGGGC
>NW_011118454.1:0-518 GCF_000146605.3 Meleagris gallopavo
CCGCACGCGCTGTCTTTGGGTCATCTTGTCAGCAAGCAAAGTCAGTTGCAGGTTCTAAGACAGGGAAGCAGATTAAAAGCTGGTTTTCTCTCTTGGCGCTCTGTCCCAAGCGTTCAGCAGTCCACTCTATTTAGCTGTGACTAAAGGCAGCCTCATTTTCTCTTGGCCACCTGGCAGCTTTGTGTCCTGTCTGTTCAGCCCTTAGTCACTGAGGTTGTGGCCTGTGACTGGAGTGCTGCAGCGGTGTGACAACCAGAATACCAAACAGCCACGGATTGAATTAGATAGAAACAAGTCAGTTTTGAAAGGAATGTCCTGTTACCTTGAAGAACGCTCACGTGAAGACTTAGTGTCACTGAAAACGAAGTGTTTGGCTCAGTTGTTCAGCATTTGGGTGCGTGCTGCAGGCCCTGAATTCAGTGCTCTCCAAAAGTTTCTGCTCTTTGGCATAAAGGAGGTGTGGATCGTGTACTTTGCTACCCTAGTAACTCCTGGTTCTGCTGGTACATCTCTTGTGC
>NW_011118455.1:0-708 GCF_000146605.3 Meleagris gallopavo
GAGCTCTCCTTCAGCAGTAAGCTCCTTATCCGTCTGAAGTGTCCTCCATCGATGCTGTCTGTGCTCAACCGTTTGATGAAGGTCGGACGGTCAGCAAATGTCACTGGAATGGGGAAGGCAGAGGAGATTCACCATCAACCCTTTGGCTCACTCGCAAGGGGCGCTCAGGCCTGTTCCCAGAACAGCCGAGAGGGCCGCTCTGCTCCCCCGCTGCTGACATCTGCACCGCCCTCGGACCCTCCCTGACACCATCCCCTGCCCCCACTCCTCCTCTCTGCAATTCAGCTCTGCTTTGGGGCTGCATTAGTGACGTTGGCTTTGGGAAAGAGGAGCCGGGTGGCCATGATGAGGTGGCAGGGTGACTTTTGGGGACCGTATCCTTCCATTGGGGGAGGGCGGGGCCTAGGAGCCGCACATCCTCCTGACAAAGCCAGGGATGGGGGGCACATCACACCCAGCGCCTTAGTTTGGGAGAGGCCAACAACTGTTCATGGGAAGGGGCCGTGCTGAGCTGGCGTGAAGCTCTGACACAAGTCAGAGCCCTTGGCTGATGGTCAGCAGGGGATTTCCCATCTCAAGTTGGTTGCCCGTGCCAGGGAAAAGAACTGGCAGCTGCTTTACCTTTCTTGCCCTGGTCAAGAGGTGGCAAAGTGTTTCTTTCTTGGTGTCTGCAGACCAGAGACGCTTCCTGAGGACTTGCGGCGTATT
>NW_011118456.1:0-673 GCF_000146605.3 Meleagris gallopavo
GGACCTGCTCGTGGCTGTCTCCCTCTGCGTCGTCCAGCTCCACATGGAAGGTGTGCCCGGGAGGAGGCCTCACAGGCACGAGCAGCTGGTAGATGACATTGCCATCGTGGGTGCTCCATTCTTCATAGACGCAGACCCCGATGGCCGGCTGCAGCTGGGGCGTGAAGCTGTGGCAGGTTTGTCCTCGGCAGGTGCGCAGAAGGTCATCCACCAGCTCCTCCACCAGCTGGCACTTGTCAGCCATGTACGGTGCTGGCCACTCGGTGCTGTAGGCCCAAACTCTGCCCAGGTCCCATGTCTCGTCTGAGTCACTGTCCTCTTCCTCATTGTCGTCGTCCTCCTTGTTTCTGGACCTTTTCAGGCTGCTGCCGATACAGGCCAGCATACGTGCCACTTTTGTAAGGAAGAAGAAGAGCTTAAGGAAGACGGTAAGGATCGCAGCACAGATCCAAATAATGCTGCTGCTCCGGGGCAAATATCTCGTCTTCCTGATGCACCAAATGAGGCCAAAGAACAGGAGAAAGCCTGCGGGAAAGGCCCAGATGTGCCAGTGCTGAAGGGCAGCAAGGAGCGGGGCTCCCGTTGGCCGCCCAGTTCTGCCACTGCTTCCACTGCACCGTCTTGGTCAGCAGCTGAGCCATGTCCCGACTCAGCTGCTCCATACGCAGCCGAA
>NW_011118457.1:0-325 GCF_000146605.3 Meleagris gallopavo
AATCTTGCTATTACTGTGCATTTTCAGTGGCAGGAGAGCACAAGATGAAACATATCTGTGAAATGTTGATGTCAGTTTTGCATCTCCAAAGTCCAGGCTGTGAGGATTTGCCACATAGAAACATGACCTTTTCAACTTGGCAGAATTAAAGTTCTCTGAGTTGACTGTCAAAATCAGAAGAGACTGATTAACTGAAACACACACATGCACACATTCACACACAAAACAAACAAACAAACAACCCCAACCAACCAACAAACAAAAAGACTACTATTACAATAAATCATTCAAGAACTATACTGTGATGTAAATGGATGATTCAATT
>NW_011118458.1:0-465 GCF_000146605.3 Meleagris gallopavo
AGCCAGGGGACCTGCAGGGGAGGAACGGGGAGGATGCGGGACGTCCTCGTCACGGCTGAGGCGCTGGGGACACGAGGAGCCCAAGGCGGGGAGAGCTGACAGCAGCACAGCACTCGCACGGCCCGAGCAGCCGGCCAGCTCCTGGTGAGCCGTGTGCGGGCAGCTCTGGGCTCGTGGGACTGCCCAGGCCATGCAGAAACTACAGCTTACCTTGAAAACCACTTTTTCTAGGTTCTCCTTCCCGCTGATCCTCTCCAGGAAGTCGTAGTAGAACTTCATGTGCACTCCTGTTCCCTCGATGAGGAGCACTCCTATGTCCTTCAGGACAAAGGCGATGTCCTCCCCCTTCCTCAGGCAGTGGGAGACGAGGGACGTTGTGCCAAATATGCAGGCCTTCCCAGTCTGCCGGCTCACAGATGCAGCCGCAGCCACCTCAGCGTATTTGAGGGCCTCCAGCTCCTTGTG
>NW_011118459.1:0-457 GCF_000146605.3 Meleagris gallopavo
ACGGGAGGTGCTGCCTGTATCTTTCTAAGTGAGGAGGAGAGACACAACGGTTAAAAGTACAGCCAGCCCTGAGAGCAACATCGTCCATGACTCCCAGCATAATACACAGAGCACAGGTTGTTCCAGCTCACGAGGAGTGGACTGTTTCGCATTGCCCGTGGGCAAAGAAGAATCAAATCAAAGCGCTTTCTCCAAAGACAAGACGTTGCCTCCGACAGAGGCCTTTCCCATTCACTGCACACGGTTCCCTCCCCCCCCGAGAAGCTGCCATGCCTCACCTTGAGGGCTGTGCTGCACGGCCTGGGGTCTGTGGCTTCCCATGCAGTTCTGCTGATGTGGCCCCACTGCAGCGTGCATCTGTCCTCCAGAAGGCAGCTGGAGAAATAAGGCTGAGCCGGGCTGGGGGAGAGCTGTGCTGGGCCATCTGAGCATTCCTCTGCAAAATAACCTGGTCACC
>NW_011118460.1:0-556 GCF_000146605.3 Meleagris gallopavo
CTGGGCGTCCTGGTGGACGACAGGTTGGCCATGAGCCAGCAGTGTGCCCTCGTGGCCAAAAAGGCCAATGGCATTCTGGGGTGCATTAAGAAGAGCGTGTCCAGCAGGTCGAGGGAGGTGATCCTCCCCCTCTACTCTGCCCTGGTAAGGCCTCATCTGGAATACTGTGTCCAGTTCTGGGCTCCCCAGTACAAAAAAGACAGGGATCTCTTGGAAAGAGTCCAGCGGAGGGCCACTAAGATGGTGAAGGGCCTGGAGCATCTCCCCTGTGAAGAAAGGCTGAGTGAACTGGGTCTGTTTAGCCTTGAGAAAAGACAACTGAGAGGGGACCTGATCCAGGTTTATAAATATCTGAGGTGTGGCGGCCATAGTGGTGAGGCCAGTCTCTTTTCAGTGGTACGTGGAGACAGGACGAGGGGAAATGGACATAAGCTGCAGCATAGGAAGTTTTGCACGAATGTGCGTAAGAACTTCTTCACGGTGAGGGTGACGGAGCACTGGAACAGGCTGCCCAGGGAGGTTGTGGAGTCTCCTTCTCTGGAGATATTCAAGTCTC
>NW_011118461.1:0-375 GCF_000146605.3 Meleagris gallopavo
TATGAAGCTAAGTCATTTTGCCAAATCAGTAATATCATTCAGCTTTTTCCTTATCTATGTTCTCCATTCAGTAGCAAAATCCTCACACTAATCAGTTAAACTATCACAAACTTAATGTATGTAATGATGTATGTAGTTTTAACCAGATATAAGACTGTGACTGTAATTCAGTTTGAAGAAAGAATATGACATAAAGTAATGGTTTTTCTGATTACTGGGACTTGCTGGTTGAAGAATATGCACTCGTAAAGCTGATTCAATACAGTAAATTACTGTCCAGTATAGTTCAAAAATTAAGGGGGGAAAAAAAAAAAAAAAGTTAAGCAACCAGTAATGGTTATTTAGTATAACAAATTTAGAGGTAAGTGTTGCAAA
>NW_011118462.1:0-557 GCF_000146605.3 Meleagris gallopavo
CAAGTGAAGGTAGAGTGCAGTGGGAGAAGGCTCAGAGGATCTGCAACAGAGCAAAGATGGTGTGCTACTCCAGCAGCACACCCTGGGCCTGCCCAGCACCACGTAAGCAGTTACGGACTCAAAGTTAAGAGAAAGAAGATGCTGTGGAAGCTGCCCTGGTGAGCTGCTTCCCTTATCAATCACATTGAGTTTGCTTTGCGTTTTCCTTCTGTGTAGAGGCAAAAAGAGTTGAAGGCTACAAAGTCCAAAGGCAAGGACATGCCAGAATATGTAGCCCCATCTTTTCCCATTAACTACATACTGGGCTTCTGTATGTCCCACTGGAAATATTCCTTGAGAGGCCTCCTAGCCGAATTTCCTCTGTCTTTTTGCTGCTATCTGCTTCTGTGGTACCCATGTTTCTGCAATTTTGCTGTTGACAAAATGAGTTTATCTTTTTTCTTGCTTTACAGCAAGAAGAAAAGACAGAAAGAGAGGAGAGCGGAAATGAAGAAGGCTTCTCTGAGAGCTGCTGCTGCACGTGCAGAGGTGAGTCCTTGGCACTTACAGGGTAGCAC
>NW_011118463.1:0-594 GCF_000146605.3 Meleagris gallopavo
GCATTAAAAGAAGCGTGTCCAGCAGGTCGAGGGAGGTGATCCTGCCCCTCTACTCTGCCCTGGTAAGGCCTCATCTGGAGTACTGTGTCCAGTTCTGGGCTCCCCAGTACTAAAAAGACAGGGATCTCTTGGAAAGAGTCCAGCGGAGGGCCACAAAGATGGTGAGGGGCCTGGAGCATCTCCCCTATGAAGAAAGGCTGAGTGAACTGGGTCTGTTTAGCCTTGAGAAAAGACGACTGAGAGGGGACCTGATCCAGGTTTATAAATATCTGAGGTGTGGCGGCCATAGCGGTGAGGCCAGTCTCTTTTCAGTGGTACGTGGAGACAGGACGAGGGGAAACGGACATAAGCTGCAGCACAGGAAGTTTCGCACGAATGTGCGTAAGAACTTCTTCACGGTGAGGGTGACGGAGCACCGGAACAGGCTGCCCAGGGAGGTTGTGGAGTCTCCTTCTCTGGAGATATTCAAGTCTCGCCTGGACGCCTACCTGTGCGACCTGGTGTAGGGACCTGCTTGGCGAGGGGGGTTGGTCTCGATGATCTCTAGACGGTCCCTTCCAACCCCCTACAACTTCCGTGATTCCGTGATTCTGT
>NW_011118464.1:0-787 GCF_000146605.3 Meleagris gallopavo
ATAGTCAAGACCACTCTGCCGATTCAGGGGTGGGTAAAAGATCTGACCCACCTTCAGCCAATGGGCAGAACTGCGAGCCGTGTGGATGGTTATAACTAAGGAACCCGGTGATGGTATCCTGAACACCTGTACGGATAGTTGGGCTGTGTACCGAGGGCTCACTCTGTGGATTGCACAGTGGGCCACCCAAGAATGGACTATCCATGCCCGGCCGATCTGGGGCAAGGACATGTGGTCAGACAGATGGAATACAGTCAAACCCAGGACTGTACGTGTCTACCATGTTTCTGGTCATCAGCCCCTACAGTCACCGGGAAATGATGAAGCCGACACGCTGGCCCGAGTTCGATGGATTGAGCCTTCACCATCCCAGAACATCGCCCGTTGGTTACATCAGAAGCTACGGCATGCGGGACAAAAGGCAATGTGGGCAGCTGCTAAAGCGTGGGGACTGCCCATACAGCTAGCTGACATGGTCCAGGCATGCCGGGATTGCGACGCTTGCTCCAAGACGAGACCGAGAGCCTTGCCCGAAACAACAGCCCATCTTGCTAGAGGACATAATCCTCTCCAGCGATGGCAGGTCGATTACATCGGGCCCCTTCCTCGCTCTGAGGGGGCCAGATATGCCCTGACCTGCGTCGACTGCAAGTGGGCTACTGCAGGCCTATCCAGTGCCAAAAAGCAAACCAGGCAGATACCGTCAAGGCACTCACCAAACTGATGTCTGCCTCCGGGACACCTCAAGTCATCAAGAGCGACCAAGGAACTCATTTTACTGGTGCCA
>NW_011118465.1:0-572 GCF_000146605.3 Meleagris gallopavo
ATGCAGGGCTGTGTGTGATGGAGGAGTGAGGAAAGGACACTGCAGATCTGTGCTGACTGCAGAAGTGGCACAAGGCTGTAGCAGCAGAAAGGCCAATTGGAGAAAGTAGGAAGCCCAGAAGTTTGTGGCTGACTGTGCTGAAGTCTCCCTCCAAGGAGATGCTGTTCATGTCTTTCTTGTTTTCTTTCTGTCAGAAGCTGATGCCAGCGGCCTTCCTCTGAAGCGCAGCCATGCGGAAAGGCAGAGGAGGAGCGCTGAGTGTGACATGGCACCCAAGAGAGGTACAGACACACAACAGGCATCGGGCTTTGGTGCATTGTCTTTCTGGTTAGGCTTTCTGTCTGTCCCTTCCTGGGACTGTTGTCGTTGTGTGTTGGTTGTGGTCGTAATCACAGTTAGCATTCCTGCGCTGATTAGAAATGTGAACTCACGGTTCACCCGAGATCCTAAGATCCATGACCGTGAACGCTCCAGATGAGATGTCCTGGCATTGTGGCCCATTTTGCAGACTGAAAGTAGTGTTGGGCTCTTGTTAAATCTTGTTGCTTCTCCTTTCTTAACAGAGATTGGTG
>NW_011118466.1:0-446 GCF_000146605.3 Meleagris gallopavo
CATACTAGTCTGCTCTCTTAATAGCAGAGATGCTGCTTTGAAATACATTTAAAATTGAAAAATTTTTTGGAGTTTTTTTTCTGCAGAATTCACTTTTAGTTTTTAAATGGTCTTTTTTTTGTTTTATATAGCTAGTAAGTTATTAATAACATTTTACTCATTACATATTATTAATAATAACATGAAAGAAAAAAAGCCTTGTTTTAATAACCAAAAGGATGATTTTCAAAAGCCAAATGGAAGAAACTTTATAACTGAGGCCTAAAAACAACTACAAAAAAATGAAAAAAGAGTGAAAGAATAAAATAAAAATAATAAAAGCTAGTACTAATACCAATATGCAGTGTACGAATATGCACTGAATAAGAATTGGCTGATGAAAGACTCAACAAGGGCCAGAAGCGTGCTCTTGCAACCCAGAAGGCCAATGGCAACTGGTCTATTGG
>NW_011118467.1:0-477 GCF_000146605.3 Meleagris gallopavo
TTTACATTAAGGGAAACCAACAGAATGAATTCGCCACAGCTGTGTCATTTCAGCTATATTTATATAAGAATAGTAAGCAACTGCCAAAAGGAGAAAAAAATATTCAAAAAATGGATTAAAAAATAGTCTGTGTGGTATTTAATTTTAAAATCTCTAATACAGAAGGTCAAACAATTTAATTTTTCTATGTACTTTAAAAATAAACTGAAGGAAAAGGAGAGGAGAGGGAAAAGAAAGAAAAAGAAAGGTATTGGAAGGGAGAGGAACCAAATTTATTATCCAAATTCTGCCATACAGAACTTATATGATATTTGACTAATGCGTTAGACCTGCTGGAATAGCTGAACAAGAAATCTACATGCTATTTTGAAGATTTTATTTTATTTGATTGTACAATTTATTTTAGTCATTCCATATGAGGAGGAGTGTTGCTTGAAAATACATATTTCACAGTTATCATTTCTAAAGTATGCTTTA
>NW_011118468.1:0-403 GCF_000146605.3 Meleagris gallopavo
GGGAATGAAGAAAATGAAGCAGAGGAGGAGATGTATACGATAATGCCTTAAAGAACAACAACAACAAATTTTTTTGCAGAAATCAACAATGTATAAAGAAGAAAAGGGGGGAATTGTGAGAATTGAATGTTGTTTCTGCATCAGAACAAAATAAGAATTTTGTTAACTTCATGGTCTTTACCGTTTGGGGTTTTTGTTTTATAGTTCATTTCAGGGGCCTTACTACTTTATTAGAGTTCTATAAGTTAAAGTAATATGTATGTATATATGTATAGCCAACATTGAGAATATATGTCACACATTGCAACAGTATTCTGCCAATTTAAAAGGACAATTCACTACATGATACGGGGAATGCCTGGAGAAGATCGGACATCCTCCCCTCCCCTCCGTACTCTTTGTT
>NW_011118469.1:0-468 GCF_000146605.3 Meleagris gallopavo
CCCTTTCTTTCTCTTCCCTGCTTTTTTCTTACACCTGCATCGTGATGCTTTGACGTATTAATATTATAATGTTGCTTTATTTGGGAGAACTAATCAGTGTTTTCAAGAGTATTCATTGATTAACAATAAATTTCTAAGTTTTTAAAAATTGTATACAAATTATTTATCCTAAGTACCAGTTTTATAATGGCTTTGATGATATTTTAAAATGTCTTTGGCATTTTGAACTAGTTCAGTTTTCAGTGCATGTTTAGGGTTTTTCCCGTAAGGTCTGTATTGCGTGTCAATAATGGACATGAGAGGGATGTCAACACATTTCTGATTCAATTACTACGTAGCTTGATTCAGAAGTAATGCCTCCTATTTATTTTGGAAATTTATTATGGAAATTCAAAGGATGCAAATAGCAAAATAACCTTTTCTTTCATAGAAGAAACTATTAGTTAAATATGTATCAAAATATACTAA
>NW_011118470.1:0-410 GCF_000146605.3 Meleagris gallopavo
CTTTGCTGAACCCATCAGTATTGTGGCTTAGAGGTATTACACCAGCACACGGCACAGGAGAACTCTGTAACCAAAGTGCCAAGGGAAGAAGAAGGGGAACTGTTTAAATTCATTACCTCCTGTAAACCGATAGTCATTGGCTTCTTGTCACACCCTACTCCCATAAAGCAGGATAACAAGGATTTAACGATGTTTACAAACGTGGTAGAGATTGCTGTATACAACCTGGCACACACGGCTGAGCGCGCTCTCCTGTCTCTATCCCAATTCTAGAAACACCCACATACAGATGTGCACGTGTCCCTATTGCTTCTCCTCGTTCCCCTGGGCTCCGCTGACCACGATGAGGCCATGTTGGTCTTGGTTGGAGAGCAGAGCTGGTGCTCTGGTGAGCGTGCTGCACACGGAGA
>NW_011118471.1:0-937 GCF_000146605.3 Meleagris gallopavo
AAGTGTTCTCAGCCCTACTGCAAAGTGTTCTGTCAGGACTTGCCCAGAATCTCTTGCTCAAAGCCCACGTCTCATTCCCAGAGAGATTCAGGGGCCCTGACATCCGCACGGGAAAGTCTGAGGTGGTGTTCAGGAGGCAGATTCTGGCATTACTCATCTTTCTTGGGCGCGTGATGTGTAAACCTCCTTCTGCAGTCCTTCTTCTTCCCTACTTCTGATGCCAAGCACTGATGTCCTGGACACGGAAGATTTCCTGTCAACTGCTCAAGCATGTGGTCTCCCCTAACACTATTCCAGCAAGTGTTTCTTTCTTCCTTTTCCTTTTGGAGTCATCAGCTTCCAATTTTTGTGGATTCTGGCATCCAGAACAACTTGACCATTATCAAGAGAAGGAAGTACACCCAAGAGTAAGTCTGCCAATTCGTGCCAGACGTTGGTTTCAGAGGTCAGTTACTTCTATCTGAGAAGCATCTGTGAATTACTGCTTCAACACAGGCAGCAGATGTGTTACGTGCAGTTCATCTCAGAGCTGAGGTGAGCAGTGGGACTAGGGCTCAAGCCCGGGCCACACGTGTCAGTTCCCTGGCTGAATACTCCATTCAGTGACTCTCCAGGGCATAGATGGAGCAAGCCCAGGCCACGTGGATGACACGAGGCCTGCAAATGTACAGGGACACATGCAGCAGAGCTGGGACAAGGCTGCTCTAGATGTGGCCTTCACTGAAGGCTGAATGTCTACAGTTGCCTCCCCATCCCATCCCATCCCATCCCATCCCCGCCCCGCCCCCCCCTTCCCCACCCACCCCCACCTAGTTGGGAACTTTATATTACTTGTGTCTTTGTCTATTTCAGAGCAAGAATTTTTCTCATCTGACCATATTAGCAGAAGAAGGACAAACCATGCAGGGACACAATGAAGGTTGCAGCAAATGTTTAA
>NW_011118472.1:0-302 GCF_000146605.3 Meleagris gallopavo
AAGCCAGTAGCCCTCCATCACTGCACTCCAGCTGTGGGAGTCAATCCACAACGTTTCCATGATGGCAACTATATCGTGACTTTCCGAACACACAGTGACCTCCAGCTCCTCTTGTTTATTACCCATGCTGCGTGCTTTAGTATAAAGACACTTGAGCTTGGTCTCCTTGCGAGTAGCAGTAACCCTAGTACCCTCATGACCACACTCAGGTGTTTACACGGCCACCAACCTCACACCTGCCCTCATGTTCTTTCTACAAAGGGGTGAGTCATCCTCCTCTTCCACCAAGGCACACAGGGGAT
>NW_011118473.1:0-567 GCF_000146605.3 Meleagris gallopavo
TCAAAGTATGCAGATAGTGCCCAACCTGCGGAAGGTGAGAGCAGGGCAGAGGAATTTTAGTGCTTCTGAGGAAAGAGGAAGTGCATTAATAAATTAAAGTTAAACGCAATGGATGGATGGCTGTGTTCTCTCTGGGAAAAAAACAAAAACAAAAAACCCTCACTTTATCTCTAAATCTACCAAATAGAATCAATTGTTCTTTCCACACTAAATGTGATCCTGCTCAGCTTCACTTTGTCCTTTGATCAGTTAAACTCAAAAGCTAAATAGCTAAATTAAACCCCTGAATTAAACAAGCGAGATGCCTTCAGCAGCACACTCAGAGATGCACCCTTGCTAATCTGAAGTCAGACAGACATTCACAAGACAGACTTCCAGTGTTGCAGACCAATGCTATAGACTGACTTCCAAGAAGCAAAGCCATTCAGCCATGGATCAGACCCTGCACTTGTCTTAATTTTACCACAGTTTTGTCACAGTTAGAGACAGGCAGTTTCAAAGGGGAGACATAATGGGAGTCTCACACTGCATGGGAACCACAGAACCCAAATCCTGCAGACCTGCCCA
>NW_011118474.1:0-422 GCF_000146605.3 Meleagris gallopavo
CATCAAACAGTAACAGGTGTGAATGAGTTCATTCACAAGCTGCACAATGAGTTTGTTCTTTATTAAAAAGCATGCGTGCCGAGTCAAAAGGTAACAGCAGGAGTTGATATCAATGGAAGACGTTCCTCTTCCTACGCCTCATCCTCCTCCCCCAGCTCTCCTTGCCTCACCTTTACCCCAGCTCCTGGAAGATGCCCACAGACTTTCAGTCAGCTCTCAAATCCATAGGACTCCTTTCACATTACTCCATTAATAAAAGATTTCAGACTCGTTCCATGCACTCAAACTGACCGAGCAGTGGTATCACAATCACTCGTAACACACGGAAGCACCCAAACCCTGAGGATTTCTTTTCCCCTCCACTACCAGGTTCTTCTTAGCACACAGGACTTCTCCTGCTGCTATCAAACAAAGCCAGCAGT
>NW_011118475.1:0-641 GCF_000146605.3 Meleagris gallopavo
AATTGGTTAATTGCCTTCTAACCATTGCTTCCTTAACAAACATTTGGGCGTAACTTTCGGATGCCTGCTTTACAACATAAACATAAACAGGGCCTCTGAATTGTTTAATTACCCCCCTAACACTTGTGCCCCTTTACACTGGTCATTGTTCTGGTCATCCATCTGTCCTTGCATGGAGATCAGCTCGGAAGGAGGATGGAGGGGAGCATCTTGGAGCCTGCACACGGCATCCTCACATTCCCACAGAGTGGGACAGCTCTGCTTTGTGTCAAGGCCCTGACTCCCTGACGGTTTGTTACATGTATTTCGCTCATGCTGCTCTAATGAACAAGCTTACAGCGTGTTTCCCAGTTCAGAGCACTGTACCCACATTGTTTAGCACATTTAACATCTACTGTAGCTTTGTGAGAAAGTATTTGTTAGGTAATTCGGTAACTATGTTTCTAAAAATATGTTACTAATAGGTATATGGTGTTCTTACTTTCCACATCAGCTGTTTCTAAGGATGTGTTACAGCTTAATTCCTTAGGTCAACTGCCCTTATCAATGTTCAGTGCAGAAACAACACTTTCACTTTGCACACAGGCAATCATCAGCACAAAGATCTTCAGGTAAGAGCAGGAGAAGGAAAGAGGACAAAA
>NW_011118476.1:0-677 GCF_000146605.3 Meleagris gallopavo
GACAGGCTGAGGGAGCTGGGCTTGTTCAGCCTGGAGAAAAGAAGGCTGCTGGGTGACCTCATTGCAGCCTTTCGGTATCTAAAGGAAGCCTACAAACAGGAGGGGAGCCAACACTTTGAAAAGGTAGATAATGGCAGGACAAGGGGAAATGGTTTTAAGTTAAAGGAGGGAAAATTTAGGTTGGATATCAGGGGGAAGTTCTTTACCAAGAGAGTGGGGAGGTGCTGGAACAGGCTGCCCAGAGAGGTTGCGGATGCCCCGCCCCTGGAGGTGTTCAAGGCCAGACTGGATGGGGCCCTGGGCAGCCTGGTCTAGTACTAAATGTGGAGGTTGGTGGCCCTGCATGAGGCAGGGGGGTTGGAGATTCGTGATCCTTGAGGTGCCTTCCAACCCTGTCCATTCTGTGATTCTGTGAGGCTCTGCCTTCCCTGCTCTCCCTGCCTGTGCCAACGGCCGTGCCACTGTCTGCTGGCTCTGTTCAGCCACGTTCCTGGTTGATTACGCTCCCGAGAGCAGCCTTTGTACCTTCAGCGTTTGACCACGTCACTCCTGGCTCCGCTCACAGCGCCTCAGAGCCACTGTGCTTCCACACTGTGAGGGGACTGCGGGTCCCTGCCTCTCCCTGAGCTGTTTCCCGCAGATTTCTTGCGATGGCTTGGCTTTGTTCTCATCTTCTT
>NW_011118477.1:0-425 GCF_000146605.3 Meleagris gallopavo
AAGGTTCACAAGGGACTGACGTACACTACCAAGCTATGCCCTATACCCTACAGCAGAGAGTATTCGTGCAGAGCGCAGTGAAGCTCTGTAGGATAGGGCACTCGGCTTCATTATCGTACTTAGGATTGCTTATAAGACCCAGCTACATTCTGGGTCACACTGTGCAAGGTGCTAAGCAAAACAAGAGAGGGTTTCTATCACAACTTGTTATTTTAAAGATCCAAAACACAAAGAGGCATACTGGCAGCATTCTACTTGTTTTAAAAAGTGATGAAAAAAGAGCAGTTAAGGGGCTTGGGCTTGCTCAAGCTCACATACAACCTCTGTAGCCAGTCTAAGGTGAAAGATCCTCCCAGATCCTCAACCTCAGCTCTTAACACCCCTGCCAAAATCATGCAGCCTGCCTTTAACAAAGTACTGGGGGG
>NW_011118478.1:0-602 GCF_000146605.3 Meleagris gallopavo
TGCTCATTTGGTCTGGGTAACGCTTCTATGGTTCTGTGGTCAATGAACTAGGAAAAAAACAAAAACAACAAAGAAAAGAAAGAAAAGCACGCCACCCTGTAAAATTGACCACTCTGCTGTTCTCGTCAGCATGACATCTCAGATGAGCACTACATGTCCTGCTCCTGACTGAAAAGTCATCCGAGCCTAGATGCCACACAGCTTCATCTCCGTGCCAAAAAGAAACACGTGCAGAGATGTTTAGAAGACTCTTTGTGCAGATAAAATTGCAGGGTGCGTACGTATTCTCTTCAATTCTCTTCACTAATAAATATTAATGTATAATCCAAAGATAACTTTCCAAGAAGTAGAAAGAAAGGTTGATGAAAAGGAAATACACAACCAACTATTTTCATCTAAAAAATGCTTGCTAAACCTCTCCCCATCAAAAAGGAAGCATTCTGGGCACTGTTAAGAGCAGTTCGGAGACCATCTTGCAGCACAAAAT
Organism: Meleagris gallopavo; assembly: GCF_000146605.3. NCBI lineage: Eukaryota > Metazoa > Chordata > Aves > Galliformes > Phasianidae > Meleagris > Meleagris gallopavo. The sequence goes on from NW_011118478.1 coordinate 488, forward strand.
GTGGCACAGTCTTTTTTTTAACAAGCCCCTCATTTCTCTAATTAGTGTCAGATTCCCTCAAGTTCCAACACGTGGATCAGAACAGCCGCTCAGTCCTGCTGAGGTAGGAACCCAC
>NW_011118479.1:0-871 GCF_000146605.3 Meleagris gallopavo
CCAGGAGGAGTGGTGGCAGGACTGCCTGCAGGCGCTGCGTGAGAACACACTGGTGACGCTGGCCACATTTCTGGCCAGCTGGACCCTGTCCCCCTCTCCCCAGAAAGCCTCTGCTTGCCCATCCTGGATGGACTCCTCCACTGGGCAGTATGTCCATCAGCAGAGGCCCAGGACCCTTTTCCAGCGCTGGGGTCGAATGCCGTCCTCTCCCCTCAGAGCCTGGTTTTGGAAACGCTCAGCAAACTCAGCACCCGGGACGCCAACGTGGATTTGATTCTCGCGGCTCCCCCCATCAGCCGCTTGGAGACGCTGTACAGCACCCTGCTGCGTTTCCTCCGCGACAGAAAGAGCGCGGTGTGCCGAGAGATGGCCGTGGTCCTGCTGGCCAGCTTGGCACAGGGACACAGCCTGGCAGCGAGAGCAATTGCTTTGCAGGAGAGGAGCATTGGCGACTTGCTGGGCTTCTTGGAGGACAGCCTGGCCGCCGCACAGTGCCAGAAGAGCCAGGCCGGCCTGGTGCACGAGCAGAACGCGCCCTGCGAGCCGGCGAGCGTGGACATGATGCGCCGAGCTGCTCGGGCGCTGCTCGCCCTGGCTGAGGTGGACGAGAGCCGCTCGCAGTTCACGCTGCACGAGTCGCGGCTGTTGGACATCTCCGTGTCGCCCGCGGTGGATTCCTTGGTCTCCCAGGTGATCTGTGAGGTGCTGTTCTTAATTGCCCGGCCCTGACAGCTGCGGGTGCAGCTCACCCTGTGTGAGTGTGTGTGAGCAGGGAACTGAGAAGCCAACGGTTGCCCTTTATTTATGCACAACCACCTTGGGGAATCCACTGCCTGCGCTGTCCTGCTTCTCCCTTGGAGGATGATGTCCC
>NW_011118480.1:0-757 GCF_000146605.3 Meleagris gallopavo
AGGAACATGCAGCCCAGCTCCCTACAGTGCACAAGTTAAAGCTCTGCACGTCATACCATATAGCACAACACGGCTGGTTTTGCAAATGAAGTCCCCAGAGCATCACATTCACCTGCAAAGGCTCAGCTCTTCAGAGGATGTCAGGAATTAAGGATTAATAAGGAGAAAAAAAGTTAAGTCCTGAAAATATGGCCATCTATGATGGTGCTACTCATGTATTTTCTTCCTCACTTTGCCAAAGTTTTGCTTAGTTTTATTTCTATGAAACAGTTTACTTTATTTGTGGACAAAGCCTGATGGTCTTTCCTCCAGTGCTTTTTCAGTCAAAGCTCAAGAAACATTAAATAAAAACACAAGAAGACTGAGGTTGTTATCGTTTATTTTTGTATTATGAACACTGTGACATTGGCACAGATAAAATCAATGCATACATACTTTAAAAAAAAAAAATCAGAAAGAAAAAGCATAGAGCCTGGATTCAACTTTCAGGGGGACTTGGTGAGAAGGAATCAATTATTTGTCACCCTGGATGCATCAGAAAAAGGATGTAGGTGTTTCTCTCAGCGTGACGCTCTCCCTTCAGTGCCAGGGAGGAGTGTTGTAGCAGTTCAAAGCCATGGAAATCAATGGAAATGTCACTGGAGAAGTGAGGCTGGGTTTGCATGGAAAGAGCACGATCAACACTTTAAGGGAAACCCTTGGCTCGAGCAGGCATCTGCAGGAAAGCCAACTAAAGGTATGTATCTGGCAGTGGGTG
>NW_011118481.1:0-1096 GCF_000146605.3 Meleagris gallopavo
CCGAGTAACTACATACAGCACAATCTTTTCAACAAACCAATAACAATAACAGAAAAATACATAGCAACAATCATTACAAAAACCTGAATCCCGATTCTCTGCCTTCGTGATTGAGCTACTATCTGGATGATTGCCATCACAAATACTATGAAACTACACAGGATTTGTTATTACAGAATGTAAGGTAACTTCCATAGGCTCCAGGAAGTGGCACAACACATGCACAGAACAACACAAAAATCTAAAGGGAAAAATGAAAAAAAATCAAAGTCTTTTTCCTCTCAAGAACCTAATTCCACATGCACTTCAACATCAAGAAATTAACCTGTAATTCTGTTGACAGCAAAACTGCCTCACTATCAAACTGCTGAAAAATCCAGTCACTGTTCACAGATTCGTCTTAGTCAGCAGAGGAACAAATAATAGACTGCAACAGCAGCTCCTCCCCTTCAAGCAAGAGAGCAATTTCTGCAACAGGAAACACGGAGCAAAACAAGAAAAGTTGGTGAAACCAAACTGAGCACAAGAGAAAACCGAACCAAGTTGACAAAACCTCAGCAAGAACAAACACAAACACAGAAATCAACATAGCATGCCAGTCAAAAAGAGGACTGAATATTGCTAACGGTCGGTCTGAGACGTCTCCAAAACTAAACAACAAGAGCCGAAATAGAAGACAGAAATCACTAGGTCAAGGCACACCTCTACACATCAACGTATTCAATACAAAGAAAAATTATTAATGATCACCATGAACTCATAATAAAGTAATAATATAGCCTTCACCAGGATAAGGAGACAAGGAACACAACAAGAAAGCAAACACAGAAGTCCAACGCCATCAGTCAGCAAAAACAGAAAAAAAGAAAAAACCTTCACATATGGTACAGAAAAACAGGACTAGGGGACAGGACTAGTCATTAAACCATCCTCAATTAATAGATAACACTCAACAGAAGAACGTTTTGAAACCCACCTCTTTTTTTAGCATCACAACTAGCCTAGACGTAGCACTCGGAAGAAGGAAAATCCAACGAAAGCCCTACAGTCAACATGGAAAACAAAAACAAACAACAAAAACAGTACAAATACTAAC
>NW_011118482.1:0-644 GCF_000146605.3 Meleagris gallopavo
GTTGTTTTTCTCAAACCTTCCTCTAATTCTGAGCTTGTTTCCCAGTTTCCATGTATACGAAGTCAAAGAACTATACTTTCCGCAGCAACTGCGGAACATCCAAGCACACTTAACTTCAGCACTACTATGAAGAGTATTTGATAATCTAAAGTATGTTTAAAATAAATCATTCCATGGCACTTTTTTGTTCTTTTCTAGCCATGGAATTTTTCTCCTATTTTGTTCTCATACTACATTTGCTGTTTTTTTGTTTTTGTTTTTAAAGAAAAAAAAGGTACTGGCAACCAAGCTTACACTGCACATAGAGTTCTCCAGTAAGTTTATAAAGAAAACTTCTAGACTTAATTCAGGAAGAACAAAGATGAAGAATCATCTTTTTTTTTAGTAGAATTTGCCCACTAAGTTGAGAGCAAGCCTAATGCAATAATTAACAGCTATTGGGAATAGAATTCATTTAGAAATATAATAAACTGAGAATACTTAAGCTAACGATAAAAAAAAAGATAACAGAGAGCTTACAGATATATGGCATGAATTGCATCTACGCATATTTTTTTGTAACTTCTGAGGGAAGTAATATTGTACATTACAACCTTCCAGCAGCCCTGCCTGCGGCAGGGGGGTTGGAACTTGATGATCCTTGA
>NW_011118483.1:0-470 GCF_000146605.3 Meleagris gallopavo
GCCAAGAGAGCTGAGGTTCAGCCTGGAAACAGAAAGGTCCAAGGAGACCTTTTAGCAGCCTTCCGGCACTTAAATGGCACATACAGGAGAGACATGGTAGGATTCTCTACCAGGAAGTTAAGTGATGGGACAAGGAGTAACGGTTTTAAGCTAAAAAGTATAAATTTAGATTAGATATTAGGAAGGTTGTGGATGCACCATCTCTGTCAGGTTTCAAAGCCAGTCTGGATAGGGCTTTGAGCAACCTTGTCTTGAGGAAGGCTTCCCTAACCATGTCAGGGAATCTGGAACTAGATGGTCTTTAAGATCCCTTCCACTCAAAACTATTATTTCTTCTATAAAATGCTAGAAGAGAGAAAAAGTAAGTTCACCTTACGTCTATTTTTAGCCCTTTTAGTATTCATCACATTAACATCTGTAAATGCATTAATCCTAACCCTAAGCCCACAGCTTTGTAGCCTTCTGCATGA
>NW_011118484.1:0-512 GCF_000146605.3 Meleagris gallopavo
AACCCATTGTATCGTTCAATTTTACCAGAGGCTGGTGCATGGTAGGGAATATGGTAAATCCACTCAATGCCATGATCTTTGGCCCAAGTATTTACAAGAGAATTTTTAAAATGAGTCCCATTATCTGACTCAATTCTTTCTGGGGTACCATGTCGCCACAGGACTTGTTTCTCAAGACCTAATATGGTATTTCGGGCGGTAGCATGGGGTACTGCATAGGTTTCAAGCCACCCAGTTGTTGCCTCCACCATAGTAAGCACATAACATTTACCACTGCGAGATCGTGGCAAGGTGATATAATCAACCTGCCATGCCTCTCCGTATTTATACTTTAGCCATCGCCCTTCCCCCCAGTGTGGTTTCATCCTTTGGCTTGTTTGATTATGGCACATGTTTCACAATCATGAATAACCTGTGCAATAGCGTCCATAGTTAAGTCCACCCCTCGGTCCTCTAGCCCATTTATGTGTCGCATCTCTCCCTTGGTGACCCGAGGTCTCATGGGCCCATCG
>NW_011118485.1:0-717 GCF_000146605.3 Meleagris gallopavo
TTTCCACTCCTCAGTTCAGGCTTGAAAGCACGCTAAAAATGGGAAATATATCTGGTGTAGGAAAGGGGCTGTCCTTAGTCGAGGTCCTGGAGAACTGGAGGAAAACTGATGAAACTGCAGATCTACCAACAAAAAGGAAAGCACGTGACACTTGACTTGGCGGGTTTGTGGGAAGGTCAGCCTCCCTGTGTTTACATTTCAGCCACCGTCCTCCACACTGGAGAGGCTTTACCCGCTGGGCGTGCTTAATTGCAGCGCGTTGCGCGTGCGTGGGTAACTTGTGCAATAGCATCCTTGATCCAGACCCCATGTCCATATTGCATCTCTTCTCAATGGCCCGAGGTGTCACGGGTGCACCGAACTGGAAATAATGCCCTCTCGGTGTTACTGTGAAAGTTTGCCAAGTGAAGCTGCGGATGCTCCATCCCTGGAGGTGTTCAAGGCCAGGCTGGGCAGCACGACCCAGTGGGTGGCATCCCTGCCCAGGGCATTGGGGTTGAGGTGATAAGTTCTTTACTGTCCCTTCCGACCCAACCCGTTCCACTGTTCTGCGTTCCTGTGATGTAAGCACCGGCCCCGGTGCAGTGCATCACAAGAGGAGCAGCCCGCGGGGAGCCTCCAGCCGGCATCGCAGAGCCGTGAGGTCACAGCGCCCCGTCCTCTGGCTGTGCTGTGCCGTGAGCTCACAAGGCCTGGCTGTGACGCTGTGCTGTGCCG
>NW_011118486.1:0-466 GCF_000146605.3 Meleagris gallopavo
TCCGAACGGGGGGCTTTCTCCGCAGGAAAGACTGTTGTGTCTCTGCCTTTATTTCGAGCGACAATTGGTCTTAGTGTGGTTCTCCATTGCTACACTTGTGCATTCAGAGAGGAAAAGAGTGGAAGGGAAAAGCCTCTCTAATAAGGCACCTGGAAACGGGAGGAGCGACAGATGTTGTGCTCTCAGGGAGAGCGTGACAGAAAGTGGGGCGCGATCCTTTCTGGACGGCGGAGAAAAAACCCCCGCTCGGAGGTAGTGCAGCAGGCTGAATTCGCACCTTCTCGGCTTCGGAATAGCACGCCTTCGCTCTCAGGGCTAGAACGCGGCATTCGCGATGTAGCGCTACACCGATTTCTCAGCGGCTTTAAACTGGAACTTTAGTCGCCATGTGCAGTGGCAGAATCCCGCACGCTGTGCTGCGTCCGAAGTGCATTGCACTTGTTGTAGTCTGGCAGAACGTTTCCGT
>NW_011118487.1:0-387 GCF_000146605.3 Meleagris gallopavo
TAAAATGAGTTTTATTACTACATATCTATGTTTACTCATATCTATAAAGCTGTGCAATTAAGAAGTGCACATTCCACATTGGATAGCAAACAGCGAGTGAACACTGCAAGTAACCTGTTTAGAAGTGGATCTAATCTTACTCTTAGCTAAATTCTTGCTTTAGACTCATTTAATGTTACATTTTAAAAAGACTGATTTACGCAAATTTCTCTCTTTTGACCTTTGAGTTATTTAGTATTGTTCCAACACTATAAACGTTTGAAGTCAACTTCTCAGGTTCCTTCATTGTGCCCTGTGCAAGGGGGAGACCTTATTGCTCTCTATAACTACCTGAAGGGAGGTTGTAGTGATCTTGGGGTCGGCCTCTTCTCTGTAGCTAGTGATAGA
>NW_011118489.1:0-660 GCF_000146605.3 Meleagris gallopavo
AATACAGAGGGAAGGAAACAAAAGCAGGTGCAGACATGCTGCAGGAAGGAAGGCAGGAAAAGTGGTCAAGCTGATAGCGTGAACAGAAATACTGTGAATATAATCCTCAGGTCACATCACTGATTTTGTGACTCAGGAGAAGTGATAGAAGACCTGGCAGAAAGGACGGGGTCACCTGTGGTGTGCAGTGATGTCTCCTCACTGTGCAGGAGCAGCCCAGAGGCATTCCAGCCCCTGCCAGTCCTGGGGTTCCAGGATCTGTGGCTGTTTTTAGGAGATTTTTTGTTACAGCTCTGCAGGATTTCCTGTTCCCGTGTGAACAGCACAGAAGTAGTGCGCTGAGTCGTGTGGGCGCAGGGTGTGGAGAGACAGATAGGACACAGATCGGGAATTGTCTCGAGAGACTGAGGCTCGACCCTCCAAGTCTAGGCTCAATCTTATAATATATGAGGTGGCATCGATAAACGACAGCCACTCAATATGGCCACCAAGTGTCTGACGGTACCACCGAACAGTAAAACTTCTGAAGCTGAAGCCGGATCCCTGGCAGGACAGACGCACAGACTCCCCAGGTGCTTGCACACCTCCGCCAGATGCTTCCAGTCTCCACTGTGCACACACTCCTGTAGAAGGACAGCATCAGGAGCCAGGCATGGCACA
>NW_011118490.1:0-504 GCF_000146605.3 Meleagris gallopavo
CAAGGGCTGTTGCTGGGAGTAGGTATTATAACTATTAGTATAGTATAGTTATTGGTACTGTAAAACACTTACTTGAGGAAAAAAAAGAAGGAAAAAAAAAAAAGTAGGAAGAAAAAGATGTGAAACAATGAGAAAGTCTGAAACCAAGTTTGAAACGACCATGAACTCATAATGATTGGGACTGTGTGCTTCTTATTGCTTTGTAACTTGTTGTATTGCAAATAGCAACAGTAGTAATGGTGGTTGTGTGTTTTTTAATTTTTCTTTTAATAACAGATTGAATGTTATAGTAACAGGATTTAATGTTACCAATGATGGAATCTATGGAAATAGCTATTTTAATGTATTAGTAGCACTAAGACAAAACCTGGAAAGGAATCCCAGGCAAAGGGATGACCCTATATTATAGAATGATTAACTCTCTTTCATCCCACTAATCGGGAATTTAAAATATGATCATACAGCACCTGAGACAAAGGCGCACGCAAGAGAGTTAACCTTGAT